>NW_027590348.1:147500-150000 GCF_964213995.1 Mustelus asterias | reverse complement strand
AGGTCCAGCACGGGTTTAGATACAGAGTAAAGCTCCCTCGACACTGTCCCCATCAAACACTCCCAGGGCAGGGACAGCATGGGTTAGATACAGAGTAAAGCTCCCTCTGCACTATCCCCATCAAACACTCCAAGGACAGATACAGCAGGGGGTTAGATACAGAGTAAAGCTCCCTCTACACTGTCCCCATGAAACACTCCCATGACAGATACAGCAAGTGGTTAGATGTAGAGTAAAGCTCCCTCGACACTGTCCCCATCAAACACTCCCAGGACAGGTACAGCATGGGGTTAGATACAGAGTAAATCTACCTGAACACTGTCCCCATCAAACACTCCCGGAACAGACACAGCACGGGGTGAGATACAGATTAAATCTCCCTCGACACTGTCCCCATCAAACACTCCCAGGACAGTTACAGCACGGGGTGAGATACAGATTAAATCTCCCTCGACGCTGTCCTCTTCAAACACTCCCAGGACAGGTACAGCACGGGGTTAGATACAGATTAAATCTCCCTCTACACTGTCCCCATCAAACTCGCCCAGCACAGGTACAGCACGGGGTTAGATACAGAGTAAAGCTCCCTCGACACTGTCCCCATCAAACACTCCCACAACAGATACAGCACGGGGTTAGATACAGAGTAAAGCTCCCTCGACACTGTCCCCATCAAACACTCCCAGGACAGGTACAGCACGGAGTTAGATACAGAGTAAAGCTCCCTCGACACTGTCCCCATCAAACACTCCCACCACAGATACAGCACGGGGTTAGATACAGAGTAAAGCTCCCACTTCACTGTCCTCATCTAACACTCCCAGGACATATACAGCACAGGGTTAGATACAGAGTAAAGTTCCCTCTACACTATCCCCATCAAACACTCCCAGGACAGGTACAGCACGGGTTTAGATACAGAGTGAAGCTACCTATACACTGTGCCCATCATATAATCCAATGACAGACACAGCATGGTGCTAGATTAAAGGAAAAGCTGCCTCCACATTGTGCACATCAAACACACCCAGGACAGGTACAGCACGGGGTTATATACAGCTCAAATCTTCCTCTACATTTTGCCCATCGTTGTGTGTGTGAGAGAGAGAGAGTGTGTGTGTGTGTGAGAGAGAGTGTGTGTGTGAGAGAGAGTGTGTGTGTGAGAGAGAGTGTGTGTGAGAGAGAGTGTCTGTGTGAGAGAGAGAGGTGTGTGTGTGAGAGAGACTGTGTGTGAGAGAGAGTGTGTGTGTGTGTGAGAGAGAGTCTGTGTGTGAGAGAGAGCGAGTGTGTGTGTGAGAGAGTGTGTGTGTGTGTGAGAGAGTGTGTGAGAGACAGAGTGTGTGTGAGTGAGAGAGACCGTGTGTGTGAGAGAGAGTGAGAGAGAGGGCGTGTGTGAGAGAGTGTGTGTGTGTGAGAGAGTGTGTGTGTGTGTGTGTGAGAGCGTGTGCGTGAGAGAGAGTCTGTCTGTGTGAGAGAGAGAGAGTGTGTGCGAGAGAAAGAGTGTGTGTGTGTGAGAGTGTGTGTTTGAGTGAGAGTGTGTGTGTGAGTGAGAGTGTGTGTGAGAGAGAGTGTGTGTGTGTGAGAGTGTGTGTGTGAGTGAGAGTGTGTGTGTGAGTGAGAGTGTGTGTGTGAGAGAGAGTGTGTGTGTGAGTGAGAGTGTGTGTGTGAGAGAGAGTGTGTGTGTGAGTGAGAGTGTGTGTGTGAGTGAGAGTGTGTGTGTGAGTGAGAGTGTGTGTGTGAGTGAGAGTGTGTGTGTGAGAGAGAGTGTGTGTGTGAGAGAGAGTGTGTGTGTGAGTGAGAGTATATGTTTGAGATAGAGTGTATGTGTGTGAGAGTGAGTGTATGTGAGTGAGAGACTGTGTGCATGTGTGTGAGAGTGTGTCAGTGAGAGAGAGTGCATGGGTGAGAGTGTGTGAGCGTGAAAGTGTGTGACAGAGAGAAAGTGTGTGAGAGAGAAAGTGTGTGTGACAGAGAGAAAGAGCATGTGTGTGAGTGAGAGAGTGCGTAAGAGATAGTGTATGTGTGTGTGAGAGACAGAGAGAGCATGTGTGTGTGTGAGAGACAGAGAGAGCATGTGTGTGTGTGTGTGTGTGTGTATCTGAGAGTGTGTAAGGAGAGCGTGTGTGTGACCTGATCTTCCTCTACAGTCTATCAGTAACTGAAACACGGGATTAGATGCAAAGTAAAGCTCCCTCGACACTGTTCCCATCAAACACTCCCAGGAAAGGTACAGGTACGGTACAGAGTTCGATACAGAGTAAAGCTCTCTCTACACTGTTCCCATCAAACACTCCCAGGACAGACACAGCACAGAGTTTGATACAGAGTAAAGCTCCCCCTACACTGTCCCCATCCAACACACCCAGGACAGATACAGCACGGGGTTAGATACAGATTAAAGCTCACTGTACACTGTCCCCATCAAACAGTCCCAGAACAGATACAGCCTGGGGTTAAATATAGAGTAAAACTCCCTCGACACTGTCCCCATCAAACAAAC
>NW_027590348.1:137500-142500 GCF_964213995.1 Mustelus asterias | reverse complement strand
AGGGGCAAGGTTTAAAGGAGATGTACAAGGCAAGTTTTTTTACACAGAGGATGGTGGGTGCCTGGAACTCGCTGCCGGGGGAGGTAGTGGAAGCAGATACGATAGTGAGTTTTACGGAACGTCTGGACAAATACATGAATAGGATGGGAATAGAGGGATATGGTCCCCGGAAGGGTAGGGGGTTTTAGTTCAGTCGGGCAGCATGGTTGGTGCAGGCTTGGAGGGCCGAAGGGACTGTTCCTGTGCTGTAATTCTCTTTGTTCTTTGAGAAGCTCGTCAACATCTTTTCCAAAAGGGAGGGGAGTCTAAAACTAGAAGACATAGGTTTAAGGTGAGAGGGGAGAGGGTCCAGAGGGCAATTCTTTTCACACATAGGGTGGTGAGGGATTGGAACAAGCTGCCAGAGGTCGTAGTAGAAGCAGAAACAATTTTATATTTTAAAAAGCATTTAGACAGTTATTCTGGTAAGATTGGTGTGGAGGGATTTGGGCCAAACGCAAGGCATTTGATACGAGCTTAATGGTAAAAACTGGGTGGCAGGGAAAAGTTGGGCCAAAGGGCCCATTTGTATCTGAGCTCTGTTTTCTGCCCGGAAACCATTTCTCAATCCATCCCAGTATTTTCCAAATTTGTGGATTGGACACAGTAAATTGCCGTTTCCTGTCCAAAGCTGTGTTGGTTCGGTGGATTAAGGTAAATGTGTGGGGTTACGGGGATAGGGCTGGGTCAAGGGCCTTGGTAAGATACTGTGTCAGAGAGTCAGTACAGACTCGGTGGGCTGAATGGTCTCCTTCTGCACTGCAGGGATTCTGTGACTCTACTATTAAGATCCCTTTGTCATTTGAAGCTTCCAGCTAAAATGCTGACAATGCTGCCTATTTCTGTGCACTTTGGCAAACGTTCTGTCTCATCACCGGGCGACACGGTGGCACAGTGGTTAGCACTGCTGACTCACAGCGCCAGGGATCTGGGTTCGATTCCCCGCCTCGAGTGACTGTCTGTGTGCAGTTTGCACGTTTGCTAAATTGCCCCTTAGTGTCAGGAGGATTCGGGCGTGGGTGGGATTATTGTCGGAGCAGGCTTGTTGGGCTGAATGGCCTCATTCTGCAGTGTAGGAATTCTATGACTCTTGGATCTTAAATGGTTGATAAAGAGTGAAACTGAGACACAAACTGGGGCTTGGCAGCAGCAGACAGAATGGGAATCATTGCATCCTGCAGGGATTTTTATTACAGAATCAATTTCAGAAAATTTACAACTCAAAATCCACAACAGCAAAGTGTGGGATTGCAAACTTGGAATGATTAGCCCAGGGCTAAAGTTTAAAAGCTACAGATTGACATTCAGAAACAAGAGATGGCCTCACATCTTCAATTCTGTGATTGTCTGCCATCTCCTGCTCTGAATATTACAAAATCTCTGCCCCCTTCATGCGTCTGGAGACTTTGAAAGTTACGCAGACATTGGTAAAACGTTCCTTTATCTCAAGGCATCTCCTGTGAAATACTCAACTTCTGCAAAGAGACACAATCTAATTGACACTTTCTGAATCTCCTTTCAAACAACCTCCCAACCCCATTGTGCAGGATGCAGGAATGTCACCTTTTGTCACATTCCCCAACACAATTGTTGACACGTTTTCGGGACAGGAAAAGTAGATTCAACTGACAGATTCTGAGCCCCAGGTTGAATCTTTAAGATGTAAAAATGAACTGAAAGCCCAGGTCTCTCTGTTCCTGCAACTATTTTAACATTGACCCATTGATTTTAAATTGCTTCTCCGGTGTGTAAAATACCATCCATCAACTTCAGGTTTGAACATTAATAAGCGACTGAGCATCAACTGTGAATTATAGAAGGTAGTTCCAAACTAATATCACACCTGGTGTGGCAAAGTGTTCCTGAATTTCGCTCCGAAAAGTCTAAAACCCTAAACATTGTCTAAAATCCAATGTCCCCAAGTCCTGTCCCCATCAAACACTCCCAGGACAGGTACAGCACAGGGTTAGGTACAGAGTATAGCTCCCTGGACACTGTCCCCATTAAACACTCCCAGGAAAAATACAGCACGGGGTTCAATACAGAGTAAAGGTCCCTCGACACTGTCTCCATCAAACACTCGCAGGACAGGGACAGCACGGGGTTCGATACAGAGTAAAGCTCCCTCTCCACTATCCCCATAAAACACTTCCAGGAGAGATACAGCATGGGGTTAGATACAGAGCAAAACTCCCTCTACACTGTCCCCCATCAAACACACCCAGGACAGGTTCAGCACGTGTTTAGATAGAGTGAAGCTCCCTATACACTGTCCCCATCAAACACTCCCAGGACAGGTACAGCACGGGGTTAGATACAGAGTAAAGCTCCCTCTATACTGTCCCCCATCAAACACTCCCAGGACAGGTACAGCACGGGGTTCGATACAGAGTAAAGCTCCCTCTCCACTGTCCCCATAAAACACTTCCAGGAGAGATACAGCACGGGGTTAGATACAGAGCAAAGCTCCCTCTACACTGTCCCCCATCAAACACACCCAGGACAGGTACAGCACGTGTTTAGATACAGAGTGACGCTCCCTCTACACTGTCCCCCATCAAACACTCCCAGGACATATACAGCACAGGGTTAGATACAGAGTAAAGCTCCCTCTACACTATCCCCATCAAACACTCCCAGGACAGGTACAGCACAGGTTTAGATACAGAGTGAAGCTCCCTATACACTGTCCCCATCATATAATCCAATGACAGACACAGCATGGTGCTAGATTAAAGGAAAAGCTGCCTCCACATTGTGCACATCAAACACACCCAGGACAGGTACAGCACGGGGTTAGATACAGCTCAAATCTTCCTCTCCATTTTGCCCCATCATTCTGTGGGTGTGTGTGTGAGAGAATGTGTGTGTGAGAGAGAGTGTGTGTATGTGTGAGAGAGTGTGTGTGAGAGAGAGAGTGTGTGCGAGAGAGAGAGTGTGTGCGAGAGAGAGAGTGTGTGCGAGAGAGAGAGTGTGTGCGAGAGAGAGAGAGTGTGTGCGAGAGAGAGTGTGTGTGCGAGAGAGAGAGCGTGTGCGTGAGAGAGAGTGTGTGTGTGTGAGAGAGTATATGTTTGTGAGTGTATGTGTGAGAGAGAGTGTGTGTGAGAGAGATAGAGTGTGTGAGAGAGAGAGTGTGTGCGAGAGAGAGTGTGTGTGTGTGAGAGAGAGTGTGTGTTTGAGAGAGAGTGTGTGCGAGAGAGAGTGTGTGTGAGAGAGAGACTGTGCGTGAGAGAGAGTGTGTTAGAGAGAGTGTGTGTGTGAGAAAGAGTGTGTGTGAGAGAGACAGGCTGTGTGAGAGAGACAGGCTGTGTGTGAGAGAGTGTGTGAGAGAGTGTGTGCGAGAGAGAGAGTGTGTGTGTGAGAGAGAGTGCGTGTGAGTGAGAGTGTGTGTGTGAGAGAGAGAGTGTGTGTGTGAGAGTGTGTGTGAGAGTGAGAGTGTGTGGGAGAGTGAGAGTGTGTGTGAGAGAGAAACCGTGTGTGTGAGAGAGAAACCGTGTGTGTGAGAGAGCGTGTGTGTGTGTGAGAGAGAGAGTGTGTGTGAGAGAGAGAATGTGTGTGAGAGAGAGTGTGTGTGTGTGAGAGAGAGAGTTTTCGAGAGAGAGTTTTCGAGAGAGAGAGTGTGTGTGTGTGTGTGAGAGAGTGTGTGTGTGTGAGAGAGAGAGTTTTCGAGCGAGTGTGTGCGAGAGAGAGAGTGTGTGTGAGAGAGACCGTTTGTGTGAGAGAGAGTGTGTGTGAGAGAGAGAGTGTGTGTGAGAGAGAGAGTGTGTGTGAGAGAGTGTGCGAGAGTGTGTGTGTGAGAGAGTGTGTGTGTGAGAGAGAGAGTGTGTGTGAGAGAGAGAGTGTGTGTGTGAGAGAGAGTGTGTGTGAGAGAGAGAGTGTGTGTGAGAGAGAGAGAGAGTGTGTGTGTGAGAGAGTGTGTGTGTGTGTGTGTGAGAGAGAGTGTGTGTGTGAGAGAGACCGTTTGTGTGAGAGAGAGTGTGTGTGAGAGAGAGAGTGTGTGTGAGAGAGAGAGTGTGTGTGTGAGAGAGAGTGTGTGTGAGAGAGAGAGAGAGTGTGTGTGTGAGAGAGTGTGTGTGTGTGTGTGCGAGAGAGAGAGTGTGTGTGAGAGAGACCGTTTGTGTGAGAGAGAGTGTGTGTGAGAGAGAGAGTGTGTGTGAGAGAGAGAGTGTGTGTGAGAGAGTGTGCGAGAGTGTGTGTGTGAGAGAGTGTGTGTGTGAGAGAGAGAGTGTGTGTGTGAGAGAGAGAGTGTGTGTGTGAGAGAGAGTGTGTGTGAGAGAGAGAGAGAGTGTGTGTGTGAGAGAGTGTGTGTGTGTGTGTGTGTGAGAGAGAGTGTGTGTGAGAGAGACATAGAGTGTGTGCGAGAGCGAGAGCGTGTGTGTGTCCCCATCAAACAAACCAAGGACAGATACAGCACGGAGTTAGATACAGAGTAAAGCTCCCTCTGCACTGTCCCCAACAAACTCGCCCAGGACAGGTACAGCACGGGGTTAGATACAGAGTAAAGCTCTCGCGATACTGTCCCCAACAAACACTCCCAGGACAGGTACAGCACGGGGTTAGATACAGAGTAAAGCTCCCTCTACACTGTCCCCATCAAACACCCCCCAGGACAGGTACAGCACGGGGTTAGATACAGATTAAAGCTCATTGTACACTGTCCCCATCAAACAAACCAAGGACAGGTACAGCACGGGTTTAGATACAGAGTAAAGCTCCCTCGATACTGTCCCCATCAAACACTCCCAAGACAGGGACAGCATGGATTAGATACAGAGTAAAGCTCCCTCTGCACTATCCCCATCAAACACTCCCAGGACAGATACAGCAAGTGGTTAGATGTATACTAAAGCTCCCTCGACACTGTCCCCATCAAACACTCCCAGGACAGGTACAGCAGGGGACTAGATACAGAGTAAAGCTCCCTCTACACTGTCCCCATCAAACTTGCCCAGCACAGGTAC
>NW_027590348.1:0-132500 GCF_964213995.1 Mustelus asterias | reverse complement strand
GTGTGTGAGAGAGTTTGTGTGTGAGAGAGAGAGTGTGTGAGAGAGAGAGTGTGTGTGACAGAGAGTGTGTGAGAGAGAGAGTGTGTGTGAGAGAGAGAGTGTGTGAGAGAGAGTGTGTGAGAGAGTGTGTGTGAGAGAGTGTGTGATAGTGTGAGAGTGTGTGTGTGAGAGAGAGAGTGTGTGAGAGAGAGACTGTGTGTGAGAGAGAGTGTGTGTGAGAGAGAGTGTGTGTGAGAGAGAGTGTGACAGTGTGTGTATGAATACCTAGTGTGAGTGTGTGTATGAAAGATAGACTGAGTGTGTGTGCAAGGGAGAGATGAGTGAGTGTGTAATGAGCGGGGAGGGCGGAGTGAGTGAATGTGAGAGCGTGTGAGGGAGTATTTATGTGTGTGTTGATGAGAGTGTGTTAAGGCGAGTGTTTCCGAGAGAGTGAATGTGTTTATGAGAGTGAATGTGTGTGTGTGATGTGTGTGTGTTTGAGTGTGTGTGTGTAAGTGTGTAATAGGGAGTGAGTGTACAAAGTGAGTAAGTGTATAAGAGTGAGTGAGTGCGGGCGGGAGAGGGCATGAGTGTTAAGTTTCAGTTTATCTACTAGTGTGACAAGTAGGGTTACATTAACACTGCAATGAAGTTACTGTGAGAATCCCCCAGTTGCCCACACTCCGGCGCCTGTTCGGGTAACACTGAGGGAGAATTTAGCACGGCCAATGCACCCTAACCAGCACGTCTTTCAGACTGTGGGAGGAAAACGGAGCACCCGGAGGAAACCCACGCAGACACGGGGAGAACGTGCAGACTCCGCACAGACAGTGACCCAAGCCGGGAATCGAACCCGGGTCCCTGGCACTGTGAGGCAGCAGTGCGAACCACCGGTGATAAGGGGGAGAGTTAACAGAAAGCAGCTGGTGAGAATATACTGGCCGCTTTTAATTTAATCCATATTAATGAATTAGAAACTTTTAACCTAAGGAATTGACATCCGAGGATTTCAGTTTAAAATCCCATTGAAGCTCCCTGTCTCATAATGGGATGTTTTTGCCTGTATTTCGTAATTAGTGACTTCATATCTCACAGCGAGATAAATAAAACTTTTTTCCAATTGATAGGGACAGCTCAATGGACAAAACTGGTGTGAGAAAGGGGCAAATCCTTTGAAAATGGAGGCAGAGAGGAGGCTTTGTTCAACTCCCATTCTTTCCCTGTCTTCAGCAGGCTGGGCAGGAAGTGTGAGCAGAGAGGGGGGGATAGACAGACACACACTGACACAATCCCCCCAATACACTCACTCACACATCCCCATTCCCCCTCCACTCGCTGGGTTGTGGGGAGCGGCTGCAAGGATTTTCAGGGCTGCTGTGGGGGGGTCAGGGGGTTTTTGAAATGGACGAACACGACCTACAGGGGAAAAGAAATAAAGTTTGAAACTAAACTAAAGAAACTAAAGACAGGAACTTGCAGAATCCATTGCCTCCCTGCATTAACATATCAAGAGTCAGTCTGACATTGCCACAAACTCCTCTGGGGTGAGAGGGGGAGGGGGGGGGGTGAATTAGCATCTCAATAGAGAGACAGACATTGTAAACATGTCAGAGACTCAGGGTGGGGTTTGCATCCAGCACACTCAGGATAAATGTGAATCTGAGAGCCTTCAGTCCCCACACCAATAATCCCCCTGCACTGAAAACATTCCCACTCTGATTCAGTGTGTGTGTGTGTCAGTGTGTGTGTCAATCTGCTTTTTGACCTGTGCTTTGCTTGTGTGGACATGATGCTGAATGGACTTGAATGGAAATGCTGGACTCCTCGCTGTGATATGTTGTGTGTCTTATTGTTAAAATGGCCGTGTCTCTTTTTCTCTCTCTTTTTAACCAATTTTTATCTCTCTTTCTCCTGAGGAATTTTGAAAACTGGGGATGTGTCGAGGATCCAAAGGACGGGAATGTTTGTGACCAGGATGAAGGAGAGGAGCTTCTTCCAGAGGGAGGGCTGACTGAGGCCTGTTGCTCAGGCTTCACCCTGAGTGAGTTGTGTCTGTTTATTAACCTGATCCAGATTTAATGTTTCATATCAGAGGGAGCGAGATCTGAATGAGAGTGGAATAGAGAGAGAGAGAGAAACACACAGGGAGGGAACTGTCTCATAGAATCATAGAAACCCTACAGTACAGAAAGAGGCCATTCGGCCCATCGAGTCTGCACCGACCACAATCTCACCCAGGCCCTACCCCCATATCCCTACATATTTACCCACTAGTCCCTCTAACCTAGGCATCTCAGGACACTAAGGGCAATGTTTAGCATGGCCAATCAACCTAACCCGCACATCTTTGGACTGTGGGAGGAAACCGGAGCACCCGGAGGAAACCCATGCAGACACGAGGAGAATGTGCAAACTCCACACAGACAGTGACCCAAGCCGGGAATCGAACCCAGGTCCCTGGAGCTGTGAAGCAGCAGTGCTAACCACTGTGCTACCGTGCCACCCTAACTCTTTAGTCTCTGCTTTACAACTGACTTGTTGTGTTTGGGTGTTACTGAGAGATTGTGTAACTGAGAGGAGATCCTGGGTTTTTGCTGTGCTATTTAATTTAAATATTTTCTTGTATTTTAATTATTTTCTCTCTCTTTCCCCAAGAATTAATATTTAGATTTTACTGAGAGATTGTGTAACTGAGAAGGGGGAATCCTGGCCTCTTGTGCTATTTAATTTAAAGAATTCTTGTATTTTAATTAATTATTTTCTCTGTTCCCCAGGGATTTGAATTTTGAAGACTGCAACATGACTCGGAATCCTTGGACAAGGGGCTTTTCTCCAGAGGAGGATGGATGGACTGAGGCCTGTTCTATAGGCCGCATGTGAGTTGTTGTCTCTTTATTATCCTGATCCAGGTTTAATTTTAATCTCGCTTCCTCGGACGAACCAGTTCTGGTTCGATTGTGGGGTGGGCTGGAGTTTAAAACCCTGGGGTTAAAATATCCCGGCTTTGCAATTAGTCACAAACAGGTTAACCCTTTGCTGGGTGGCAAAGAGTGAATTAAATATCTGTAATATGAAACTGTCTAAAAGTTAGTTTTAAATCCAAGATAACAGGGATGGGAGACAGAGCGCTGTTCCTAATTGTTGAATAAAATTCATAGAGGCCTTTATAATTCAGTTTTCAGATGTTCAGACTTTCATTGTGTCCTCTCTGCAGCTTTTCCCCCATTCTGTCTATTTCTCTCTCTCTTTCTCTCCCTGTCCTTCCTCTATCTGTCTCTCTTTTTTATTCCCTCCCTCTCCCTCCCTCTTTTTCGCAGGAAGTCATATTTTGTTGGACAATCTCTCAGTAAAATCTGAGAAAGGGGAATCCTGGGCTCTTGTGCGATTTAATTTAAACATTTTCTGGTATTTTAATATATTTCTCTCTCTTTTACCCAAGAATTAATGTTTAGATTTTACTGAGAGATTGTGTAACTGAGAAAGGGGAATCCTGGGCTCTTGTGGATTAAATTTAAACATTTTCTTGTATTTAAATTAATTATATTCTATCTCTTCCCAAGGAATTCATATTTAGTTAGACAATCTCTCAGTGAAATCTTAGAAGGGGGAATCCTGGGCTCTTGTGCTATTTAATTTAAACATTTTCGTGTACTTTAATTAATTATTTTCTCTTCTCCCCAGGAATTTGAATTTTGAAGACTGCAATGGGACTCGGAATCCTTGGACAAGGGGCTTTTCTCCAGAGGAGGATGGATGGACTGAGGCCTGTTCTATAGGCCGCATGTGAGTTGTCGTCTCTTTATTACCCTGATCCAGGTTTAATTTTAATCTCGCTTCCTCGGATGAACCAGTTCTGGTTCGATTGTGGGGTGTGGGGGGGCTGGAGTTTGAAACCCTGGGGTTAAAATATCCCGGCTTTGCAATTAGTTACAAACACATTAACCCTTAGGTGGGTGGCAAAGAGTAAATTAAATGTCTGTGATATGAAACTGTCTCAATTTGTTTTAAATCCAAGGTAACAGGGATGGGTGACAGACCGCTGCTCCTAATTGTTGAATAAAATTCACAGAGGCCTTTACAATTCAGTTTTCAGAAGTTCAGAATTTCATTTCGTCCTCTCTGCAGCTTTTCCCCCATTCTGTCTATTTCCTCTCTGCTTTCTCTCTCTCCATTCCTTTCCTTCCTCTATCTGTCTCTCTTTTTTATTCCCTCTCTCTCCCTCTTTTTCCCAGGAAATAATATTTTGTTGGACAATCTCTCAGTAAAATCTGAGAAAGGGGAATCCTGGGCTCTTGTGCGATTTAATTTAAACATTTTCTGGTATTTTAATATATTTCTCTCTCTTTTACCCAAGAATTAATATTTAGATTTTACTGAGAGATTGTGTAACTGAGAAAGGGGAATCCTGGGCTCTTGTGGATTCAATTTAAACATTTTCTTGTATTTAAATTAATTATATTCTATCTCTTCCCAAGGAATTCATATTTAGTTAGACAATCTCTCAGTGAAATCTTAGAAGGGGGAATCCTGGGCTCTTGTGCTATTTAATTTAAACATTTTCTTGTACTTTAATTAATTATTTTCTCTTCTCCCCAGGAATTTGAATTTTGAAGACTGCAACATGACTCGGGATCCTTGGACAAGGGGCTTTTCTCCAGAGGAGGATGGATGGACTGAGGCCTGTTCTATAGGCTGCAAGTGAGTTGTCGTCTCTTTATTACCCTGATCCAGGTTTAAATTTAATCTCGCTTCCTCGGATGAACCAGTTCTGGTTCGATTGTGGGATGTGTGGGCGGCTGGAGTTTAAAATGCTGGGGTTAAAATATCCCGGCTTTGCAATTAGTCACAAACACGTTAACCCTTTGGTGGGTGGCAGAGTAAATTATGTATGAAACTGTCTATAAGTTTGTTTTAAATCTAAAATAACAGGGGTCGGAGACAGAGCAATGAACCTAATTGTTGAATAAAATTCACAGAGGCCTTTACAATTCAGTTTACAGATGTTCAGATTTTCATTTCATCCTCTCCACAGCTTTTCCCCCATTCTGTCTATTTCTCTCTGCTTTTCTCTCCATTTCCTTCCGCTATCTGCCTCTCTTTATTCTCTCTCTCTCCCTCTTTTTCCCAGGAATTAATATTTAGTTGGACAATCTCTCAGTAAAACCTGGAAAGGGGCAATCCTGGGATTTTGTGCTGTGTAATTTTCATTCTGGGTGTCCCGGGGGGTTTGATTTCACTGTCTCAGCCCCTCTCTGCCTCACTCTCTCTCTGTATAAACTTTTCCCAAATTACAAAACACTCAACACAGCTGACTGCACCTTGTGGGATCTTGCTGGGGATTTTGTTTTAAAAAGGGTGTTTTCTCAGAGGCAGTTTAAACCTTTCAGGGGACTGTGGGGAAGTCTCCAGACTTGGGACAACACACACACAGGGTTGGGGGCTGGGGGTGGCGGGCGGGGGGGAGGTGGGCAGTCAGGTATACTGGTATTCTGGGAGACTGATATTCCCAACAAGGGCCAGAGGTCTCAGTGCTGAAACATATTAAACTGTTCAAACAGAGGCAGGCAGAAAGCCATGAGGCTTCAGAGCTCCCTGTAGATGCAAAGGTAACTCCCATTGCCAAAAAGTAGCCACATGTGAAGTGGAAACACCTTCCCTCAGCTTGTTACACACTGACCTTTCCACAAACCCAACATGTTTACAAACACTCGCTGCAGTTTCTGCAAACTTTGTATCAAACTGCCTCCCATTCTGCTCAATACTGACCCCCTCTCAACCTGGCACTGAACTAGTGTCTGAATTGAGACAGAGACACACAGACAGAGTTTTTAAAGTTGAAAGTTTTAAAGTTTATATATTAGTGTCACAAGTAAGGCTTACATTAACACTGCAATGAAGTTACTGAGAGAGACAGAGAGAGGCAGAGACACACAGAGACAGAGACATAGATAAAGAGACAGAAAGAGACAGAGCGATAAAGAGACAGAGAGGATGTTTAAAGTTTGTTTATTCCTGTCACAAGTAAGGCTCACATTAACGCTGCAGTTACTGAGAGAGACAGAAAGAGAGAGTTTTTAAAGTTGAAAGATTTAAAGTTTATTTATTAGTGTCACAAGGCTTACATTAACACTGCAATGAAGTTAGTGAGAAAGACAGAGATAGAGGGAGCATCCAGAGTGGGTTCAGTAACACATTTATTGATCAGATATCTCTCTCTGTGACCCTTTAGCGATGAGATATTCAGCCAGGATGGTTTCACTGACCCTCTTCAGCAGGCAGATATTCCCAAATCCAGCCTAGGTCTCAGACACACACACACACCACTCACACATTCCCTCTGCTCTGTCCAAGGGAATATTGTAATCCAGGAATTTCTATTTTATATTTACAGGGTGAGGGGGGGGAGAAACTCAACTCAAAAATCCTGCAGTGTCTCCAAGCTGCTTTTAAATTTCAATTCAAACCCTGGGCCACATGGGAAGCTGCAGAGATTGGGAAACTTACCAAACCCAGTTTGTGTGTGAGAGTGTCTGCAGCTTTTGTGTCTTTGAACTTGCGAGGGTGCCAGGGAGAGAATGTCACTGTCTTCACCTCTCTCTCTGCCTCTCTGTATAAAAAAATCACCAAATTAAACTACACTCAATAATGCGACCATACACAATTAATTATCAAATATCTGTCTCTCTCGCTTTATCTCTGTCTCTCCCCGTCTCTCTCTCTCCCTGTTCTCTCTCTCCCTGTCTCTTCTCGAGCAGAAACAGGTGGAGACAGAGAGGCAGGGAGAGAGAGGAAGAGGGAGGGATGGAAACAGCTGGAGTTGTGGGTTAGATGCAGGGGGAGAGACACAGGCTGTTAGAGGGAGGGGGGGTTTCAGTGAGGGACAGGGTCTCCAGTTTAATTCTGAGGGTCCTGAGAGAGGTATTTCACTGTCTCAGCCCCTCTCTGGCTCCCTCACTCTGTATAAACAATTCCCAAATTTAAAAAACGCTCAACACAGCTGACTGCACTTTGTGGGATCTTGCTGTGCACCACAGTGATTTTAGTTTTAAAAAGGGTTACTTTTAAGAGGGAGTTCCGGCCTTTCTGGAGATTTGGGATGATGCAGACACACACACACACACACAGGGTAGTGAGTGGGGAAGGGGGCTCACAGCAGGCGAGAGAGTGGGGGGTGGGGGGAGGACTGTGTCCCATCTGATTCAGGTTCACATTGCTGCTGCTGCTGTGGGATCTTGCTGTGCACACACTGGGCCTGTGGCCTTTGGCTGCACTGCAGCAGCGACCGCACTTTTTATTTTCAAACAAAATCTGGCTCAGGGACCGCAAAGTGGGTTCAAGGAAAAAGCTTGAAAAGGGGTCGGGTAAATTCAAGCACTTTAATCGCCGAGGCATCGTAGGCTCTGGAGCAAGTGCTGGGGAATGGGAGGAGGATAGATTGGGATTTGATGGCCAGCATGGAGCTGGTGGGCCGAAGGGCCTGTTTCTGTGCTGTGTGACTCCAGATTCTTTTCTCTCTCTCTTTTCCCAGGAATTTATATTTGGATGGGGGGTGGGTATAGAATTTCCCTGTCTCTGTCTCTCCAGCGTTCTTACCAATCCCAGCACCCCTCCCCTCTCTCTCTCTCCCCAGACATTCCTGTCTATATTTCATCTTTCAATAAAACGTTTAAGAAAACACCAATGTGAATTGTTGTCAATTTAATTTGGGAAGAGAGAGAGAGAGAGAGAGGAGTGGATCCCATTTCCCACACACTCTCCCGCAGTCCTCACCCACAACATTTATTTAATCTGGCCCTCACCAGGTTGTGTGTGTGGGATCTTGCTGTGCACACAGGTGGGTCTGGCTCCCTATTCCTCGCACTGTGACCGTGAGCAGAACTTTAAACAGGAAAGATGTTGGGGAGGCGGAGGAGGCAGAGAGAGAGACAGAGAAATGGAGGGAGAGCTAAACAGAGAGGGTGTGGGGGGGAGGGGTGTGAGAGGGTCTCAGGAGGGGCAGGGGGAAAGAGACACAGAGTCTGGGGCTGCCCTCCTCCATCGTGGGACTGGCAGTGGGATCTTGCTGTGCAGAATTACCTTCATTGTCATTTGAATCATTCATTCATTGACTAAGGGAGGGTGGGGGTGTGATTGTGGGATTATAAATATTGTTACCACGCTGAGGTGATGTTTCCCTCTGCGCTATTTTGTAACCCCCCCAAAGAGATACACCTTGCCTCGTAATCTTAAGTGTGTGTGAGACAGGAGGAAGCTACTGGTTTTAGACAGATGTGCAGAAGGAGGTCATTCGGCCCATCTAGTCTGTACCGACCACAATCCCAACCAGGCCCTATTCCCATGACCCCACACTTTTAACCTGCTAATCCCCCTGACACTAGGGTCAATTTAACACGGCCAATCCACCGAACCCGCACAGCTTTGTGCTGTCGGAGGAATTGGTAAATTAAAGCAGGATCTGACACTCTCTGTATCAGGAACAACTAACAGGTCTTTAATTTAGACTGGGTGACAACCTTATTAAAACAATGAACAAACTGAATAAACTCCCCAGTAGAATGCTGTTCCAATGACAAGACTCACTCAGGAATAATGAAATAAATCATTACAGAATAGAGTCACTCTCAAATAATATAACACCAGGCGTCTGTTGGAAGTGTGAACTTTCTTCTGCTGCTTGGGTCTGGAATACTTTCTGAGTTGGTTTCTGCTTCTATTTAGATGGTGATGTGATGAAGCTGTATATATTACTGCAGGATTCAGTATCAGACTCTCCCTCCTTCAATCTAAAGAGGCAGCAAGGTCGCTCCCTCCCCGTTATTTCCCCCTGTCCCGGGTTTAAATACCCAGAATTTCCTCACAGTATTCCTGCAATTTGAGTGGCTTGAGGCTGTCACCAACGCTCCAATTTGAATGCAATTGGTTGTGTGTGTTTGAGAGCTTGTTTTAAAATCATTGACCCAATTCAAAGCCTGTTTTGCTCTGCTGGGACTCTGGCTGCTGCTTTGGACACAAATGTTGTAAAGTTGTCTTCTGCAGCCCTGCTTTCTGCAGTTTAAAATCCCCAGCACAAAGACACAGGCTTTCTAAAGACACAACGCTGGATGGTTCGTTTTGGTTTTCTCAGCATTTCTTTTCAATATTTACATTTGTCAAACACCAGATGTTTTACCCTATATGCAACTTCATAACCATATTAGAGAGAGACAGAGAGAAAGAAAGGGAGAGAGAAAGACAGAGAGGGAGAGAAAGAGAGAGAGAGAGAAAGGGAGAGAGAGAGACAGAGACGGGAGAGTGAGGGAAAGCAGGAAAGGGCAGCAAGAGGTCAGGGTTGTGGGGGAGTGCAGTGAGGGGGTGGGGGAAGAGACACAGGATCTGGGGGTCTCTCGTGTGGAGGGAGAGAGAGGGAGACGTGTGGTTCCCTCATTTCCCACTCACTTTACCCCAATCCTCATTTAAAAATCACTTTGTATCTGGCCCTGCTCAGACTGTGTGTGGGATCTTGCTGTGCCCTCATGCTCTCTGTCTCCCCTCCTCCCCTCCCCATATTCCCCGCACCGTGACAGTGCCCCACATTTTAAACATAAAAAGATGGAGGGGAAGGAGGGTGGGGTAGAGAGAGGAACAGAGAAGGGGTGGGGAGTGTCGGGGGCTGAGTGGAGGGGGGTAGGGGGATAGAGACAGAGGCTCTGGGGGTGGGTGGTGTCCTCCTGCAGTGTGGGACTCCCTGTGGGATCCTGATTGCAGCATTCCCAGTCTCTGAGAGAAAGAGAGAGACAGAAAGAGAAAGAGGGGGAAAGACAGAGAGAGAGAGAGAGAGACAGGCAGGGAGAAAGAGAGAGAGAAACAGTGTGAGGGAGAGAGAGAGAAAGACAGAGAAAGATGGAGGGAGAGAGAGAGAGAAAGATGGACGGAGAGAGAGAGAAAGGCAGACAGGGAGTGAGAGAGAAAGATGGAGGGAGTGGGAGAGAGAGAGGGGGAGAGTGAGGAGGAAAACAGGAAAAGACAGCAAGAGGTGAGGTTTGTGGGGGTGCAGTGAGGGGGTGGGGGAAGAGACACAGGATCACAGTGACCCGAGCTGGGAATTGAACCCGGGTCCCTGGAGCTGTGAGGCAGCAGCGCCAACCACTGTGCCCCCGTGTGGCCCTACATGTTATGATTCAATTCTGAGGGTCCCGGGGCGAAGGGGGGGGGGGGTGGATTTCACAGCCTCAGCCCCTCTCTGCCTCACTCTCCCTCTGTATAAACACTTCCCAAATTAAAACACACTCAACACAGCGAACTGCACCTTCTGGGATCTTCCAGAGCACCACAGAGATTGTGTTTTAAAAAGGGTTTGGCTTCGTTTTAAGAGGGAGTTCAACCCTTTCTGGGAATTTGGGATGAGACACACAGGGTAGTGAGTGGGGAAGGGGGCTCACAGCAGGCGAGAGTGTTGGGGGTGTGTTGGGGAGGACTGTGTCCCATTTGATTCAGGTTCACATTGTTGCTGCTGCTGCTGCTGTTGTTGTGGGATCTTGCTGTGCACACACTGGGCCTGTGGCCTTTGCTCGCACTGCAACAGTAACCACACTTTATTAAACAAAATCTCGCTCACGGACCGCAAAGTGGGTTCAAAGGAAGAAGTGTAAACGGGGTCGGGTAAATTAAAGCACTTCAATCGCCGAGGCATCGTAGGCTGTGCAGCGAGTGCTGGGGAATGGGGGGAGTATAGATTGGAATTTGATGGCCAGCATAGACCTGGTGGGCCGAAGGGCCTGTTTCTGTGCTGTGTGACTCCAGATTCTCCTCCCTCTTTTCCCAGGAATTTCTATTTGGATGGGGGGGCGTTCATAATTTCCCTGTCTCTGTCTCTCCAGCGTTCTTACCAATCCCAGCACCCCTCCCCTCTCTCTCTCCCCAGACATTCCTGTCTATATTTCATCTTTCAATAAAATGTGATGGAAAACACCAATGTGAATTTTTTGGATTTAATTTCAGGGAGGGAAAGACAGAGAGAAAGAGAGAGACAGGGAGGGAGGGAAAGACAGACAGAGACAGAGAAAGACAGGGAGTGGGGGAAGGAGAGACAGACAGAGAGAGAGAGAAAAGCAGCCGAATAAAACCTGCAGCAGCCGCTTTATTCCATCGGATTGGGGATGTGATTGTGGGTTTTCCTGCTATCTCTCTCTCTCTCCCATCTTTCTCCTTTGATTGTGAGTTATCAGGGAAGGAGAGAGAGAGAAAGGGAGGGTAACAGAGGGAGATCAAAGGCAGAGGGGCAGGGAGAGGAGACACACTGGAGGGGGGGGTGGGTTAGGGGTGGGTCCTCTGCTCTGCACTCACAGCCCAGCTCCCCAGTCTCTGGGGAAAAGACCCTCACTCACACCCTCCCAGAAGGTGGGATTTGTAACCAGCGGCTGTGTGACTGAGGCTGAATCTGGGCTGTTGTGTTTGAATAGATTTTTTCCCAATATAAAGATATTGGAATGTGGCTGCTGCCACATTGCAGTGAGAGAGAGATGTGGCTTTGCAGGAGCTTCCCTCCCCATTTCCCCATGGAAATCACTGAGAAATAGCAAACGTGGCTCACAACACGTCATTATTTGAAACGGTCAGACAGAAACTTATCAGAGAGAGCATTTTAATCCCCATTCATCCCCAGACGGAGAAACAGAGCAGAGATCAGGACAGATTATCCAGAGTAAGAGAGACCGGGGCAGAGATGGGGTATTGGATATATATATAGATCTGGGGGGAAAGCAAAAGAGACACAGAGGGGGCTGGACAGGTTCAGAGATAGAGGCAGAGAAAGAGAGAAACAGCAAGAGACAGAGGGAATGGGAGAAGGGTGTGACTCTGCTCGAAGTGGAAGGTTCCCTGTTCATATCGAATGTACAAACAGCACCAATGCTGGAGTGACTTATTATTTTCATTTGCGGTGGGGGAGAGATGGAGGGGAAAGAGAGGGAGACGTGTGGTTCCCTCATTTCCCACTCACTTTACCCCAATCCTCACTTCAAAATCACTTTGTATCTGGCCGTGTTCAAGCTGTGTGTGTGTGGGATCTTGCTGTGCACTCATGCTCCGTCCCCCTGCCCCGTCCCCCTGCCCCATATTCCTCACACTATGACAGAGCCCCATGCTTTAAACATAAAAAGATGGAGGGGAAGGAGGGTGGGGTAGAGAGAGAGAAACAGGGTGAACAGAGAAGGGGTGGGGAGTGTTGGGTGCTCAGTGGAGGGGGGTAGGGGGATAGAGACAGAGGCTCTGGGGGTGGGGGGTGTCCTCCTGCAGTGTGGGACTCCCTGTGGGATCCTGATTGCAGCATTCCCAGTCTCTCTCCCTCTCACTGTGAAGCACTCAGGAGGGAGAGGGAGCTGAAATTCAAATTCCTGAGCCTGGGGGAAAGGCTTGTTCTCAATCCCAGAGTCCTGCTTGTGTGTTTAGACAGGGCGCTGGGATTTGTGGGTGTGGATGGAGAAGATTGTTCTGTTTAACTGGGGGGTGGGAGAGAGGGGGGTTTGTTCTTTCTACCTGAGGAATAATGCAGCCTCTGTGACTAAGCCGCACTTCACGGCCTAAATCTCAGGAGCACTTTTGCATTTGCTTAATTCCCCAACAGGGTTTAAGTGGCTGAATTCAATGGTTCAATAAAATGTGAAGCAGCCGCTTCAGGGTGGGATTGTGGGTTTTCCTGCTCCCGCCCCCCTCTCATTTCCCTTTTGATTGTGAGTTTTATTTTAAACGGTCAGACAGAAACTTAGAGAGAGCATTTCAATCCAGATTCACCTCGAGGTAGAGAAACAGAGCAGAGATCAGGACAGGTTATCCAGAGACAGGAGCAGAGACGGGGTATTGGACAGATATAGATCTGGGGGAAGTGTGTAAGAGACGGAGAGGGAGAAACAGAGGGGGGGGGGGTGCGGGGAGGGGAGAGGTGACTGATAGAAGTGGGAACTTCACTGGGGCCTCCTGTGTTTATTCACTGGCCTGTCTCTGGAGTAAAGCCCCCAGAATGCTTTGACGTGTTTAATAAATTCAATATCGGGACAGTCAGGAGGCAGTTGGAAGTTCATTGCATTTGAAACGTGTTCCCATTTTGTCAGGGTTTAATAATGAGGAGGTGAAAATGAATGTTTCCCCCCCCCCTCCCCCCAGTGAGATTGTGAATTTCAGCAAGTCCTGGGATCTTGCTGTGCCTTTTATTGTTTTTAATCAGCTTTTGTTTTGTGTTTAATCAAATTTCACTTTATTTTCTCTTTCTCTCTTCCAAGGAGAATTCCTTTGGAAACTTTGGCGATGCAGAGAGCGAATAGTTTTGCCGTGAGGAATCCTCGGACAAGAGCTATAACCAGAGAGAAAAATATTAATAAAAGTCCCCGTGTCTTTGTCGTTCATTTTTATTCACAGATAGACTGGTGGGGCTTTTACACTGAGGGTTAGTGGTCTGTGTGTCAGGGGGAGGGGGTATTCCCAGTGATCCCTGCTCCAATGTAATCCCACAGATTTCAATCCCTCTCCCTGAAGCTCTGTCTGTGCAACTCCCCCATCCTCAGAACTGTTTCTCCACATCTTTCCAATCCCTGTCTCTCCCCATCCTTTATACCTCAGCCTCTCACAATGGCAGCATCTTTCCCTTTTTCTCTCATTCTCTCTATCTTTCACTCTCTCTGAAACTTTGTCACTCTGTCTTGCCAAAGCCCCACTTTCTATTTATCTCGACATCTCACTTTGTATCTCAGCCTCTCTGGACATCTCTCTCTCTCTCTGTGGATCATTTTATCTCAATCACAGCAGCCTCCTCTCCGTCTCTCTCTCTCTCTCTGCTCCCCCCTCTGTCTATCTCTGCTCCCTCTCTGTGACTCATTCTGTCTGAAGTACAGCAGCATTCTCTCTCACTCCCCATCTCTATATCTTTTCACAATAACTTCATTGCAGTGTTAATGTAAGCCTACTTGTGATTAACAAATACAATTTTAACTTTAACTCTGCTTTTATTTGTCTCTTATCTCTCTCTATCTCCTTCACTCTCTCTATCTGCTTCCCCCTCTCTCTGATCTCTGCTTCCTTCTCTGTGAATCAGTCTGAATTACAGTCGCATCCTCCCCATCTCCATCTCTCTGATCTCTGCTTCCCCCTCTCTGTGAATCATTCCGTCTGAATTACAGCAGCATTCTCTCTATCTCCATCTCTACTTCTCTGTCTCTCTCTATCTCTCTCTCTCTCGTGGGGGACGGGCCAGATCACGGGTTTGCTGTTCACAAGCAGCAAAGGCCCAGGAACGCAGAGGGAGGGAATCGGGGGCAATTCAGAGGGATTCAGCACTGCTGAAAGGGGGGAGTGTGTAATACAGGGGCTTGTTCAGAGCCAGGGGCTATTAGACAGAGAGGGAAGGGGCCGGTGGGGGAGGCTGTTGTACAAGTGGGGGGAATATTATAACACAGGCTGACCAGAGTCAGGGGTTATCAGAGAAAGGGGGCAATGGAGATGGGGGGGAAGAATCAGACAGGGGGTCTGTTGTACAGGATGGGGGTGGGGGATGTTATAACACAGGCTGCTCAGTGTCAGGGGAATTAGTCATTTGAACGTTAATGTTTAAAATGGGCAGAGTTTCCACATCCAACTCCACCAGGAGCTGTTTACCGGGGGGTGGTGGACGGGGATGGACGCGCGGTGGGGGGGGGGGGGAGGGGGGGGGGGTACTAATTAGAAAGGGGGGGATCTGTCAGTCCAGAGGCTGTTCACAGGGAGGGAGTGGGAATTTGCCAGGTTGAGAGGGGGGGCGGGGGGAAAGAGGGGAACTTAGAGGGATATTCAGCTGGGGGGCTTTGAAGATGGTTTGGGCAGTGGGGGGAGCGGGGTACGGGGCTCAGAGGGAAGGATCGGGAGATTTAGAGGGATTGTGAGGAGGGACGACAGAATTGGCTGGAGTGGGGGGGGGGGAATTGAGAGGGATTAAAGGGGGAGAGTGGAGAGGGATGTAGGGGTAGACTCAGGGATTGTGGTCGGGAATTAGAGGGATTCGGGTATTTAAGGGTCTCATGGGGAATTTGGGATTTAGCGGGGCTGAGAGGGAGGGAATCGGGGGGAATTGAGGGGGATTCGAGAAGGGGAGGCTTAGAGGGGGATTTCTGGGGTTCTGAGGGATACAGGAGGGATTGGGGGGCTTACGGGGATTACAAGACATGGTTTGGTGCTCAGACAGATTGAAGGGGTGGGATTGGAGAGGGAGCAGGATTCGGGGGCAGAGGAATGTGGCGAGGGTGGGGGCGATCTCGGGAGACATTCAGGGGGGATTCCAGAGGAATCTCAGGGGCTTAGAATCTGGGGAGGGTCTGGATGGGGTAGGGAGTCAGAGAGGGAGTTAGCGGGAGGGGGGGGAGTCGGGGTGGAGGGAAAGGGATTGAGGGCGGGGTGGATTCATAGGGATTTGGGAGGGGGGAAATTCAGAGAGGGATTTAGGGTGGGGCCTTGCATCAGGGTTAGAATTGGGGGGGTGTCGAGCGATTCGGAGCGGGGGGGGGTGACTCAGAGGGATTCTGGGGTGGGGAGGACTGAGGAAGGATTGGGTGCAGGCGTCAGGGGGGCTTGGGTTTGGCAGGGGGGCAGAGGGAGCCTTTGGGGGGGGGCTGAGGAATTGGGGCAGGAACTTGGAGGATTCAGGGGGCTGAGAGTCAGATTGGCGGTGGGTGTCAGAGAGATTGGGGGTGCTTACAGTCGGATGAAAGGAGATGGGGCAGAGGGACAGGGAATCAGGTGGGGGAAAGGGGAGTTTTGGGGGGGAATTAGTGGAGATTGAGGGCGGGGGGTTGAGAAGGATTGGGAGTGGCTCAGAGGGCTTTGGCGGTGAGTTCCTGAGAGAGAGTGAGTGGGGGGGTGATTAGAGTGGGATTGGGGAAGATTGGGCAGAGAGGATCGGGGGGAGGGGCAGAGAGGATCGGGGGGAGGGGCAGAGAGGATCGGGGGGAGGGGCAGAGAGGATCGGGGGGAGGGGCAGAGAGGATCGGGGGGAGGGGCAGAGAGGATCGGGGGGAGGGGCAGAGAGGATCGGGGGGAGGGGCAGAGAGGATCGGGGGGAGGGGCAGAGAGGATCGGGGGGAGGGGCCGAGAGGTTTGGGTCGGTTGGTGGGGTTTGGGTCTGTTGGTGGGGGTGGGGTTTGGGTCTGTTGGTGGGGGTGGGATTTGGGTCTGTCGGTGGGGGTGGGGTTTTGGGTCTGTCGGTGGGGGTGGGGTTTTGGGTCTGTCGGTGGGGGTGGGGTTTTGGGTCTGTCGGTGGGGGTGGGGTTTGGGTCTGGGGGTGGGGTTTGGGTCTGTCGGTGGGGGTGGGGTTTTGGGTCTGTCGGTGGGGGTGGGGTTTGGGTCTGTCGGTGGGGGTGGGGTTTTGGGTCTGTCGGTGGGGTGGGGTTTTGGGTCTGGGGGTGGGGTTGGGTCTGTCGGTGGGGGTGGGGGTTGGGTCTGGGGGTGGGGTTTGGGTCTGTCGGTGGGGGTGGGGTTTGGGTCTGAGGGTGGGGTTTGGGTCTGTCGGTGGGGGTGAGGTTTGGGTCTGTGGGTGGGGGTTGGGTCTGTCGGTGGGGGTGGGGTTTGGGTCTGTCGGTGGGGGTGGGGTTTTGGGTCTGTCGATGGGGGTGGGGTTTGGGTCTGTCGGTGGGGGTGGGGGTTGGGTCTGTCGGTGGGGGTGGGGGTTGGGTCTGTCGGTGGGGGTGGGGTTTTGGGGGTGGGGGTTGGGTCTGTCGGTGGGGGTGGGGTTTGGGTCTGTCGGTGGAGGTGGGGTTTGGGTCTGTCGGTGGGGTTCGGGTCTGTCGGTGGGGGTTGGGTCTGTCGGTGGGGGTGGGGTTTGGGTCTGTCGGTGGGGGTGGGGTTTGGGTCTGTCGGTGGGGGTGGGGTTTGGGTCTGTCGGTGGGGGTGGGGTTTGGGTCTGTCGGTGGGGGTGGGGTTTGGGTCTGTCGGTGGGGGTGGGGACAGGAGTTCAGGAGCTGGGGAGGGGCTCCCTATGGATAGGGCTGGGATTTGGGGGGGGGGGAATCCTGGTGGGACTGGAGAGTCTCAGAGGAATTGGTCAGGGCGGGTCTGAGAGGGGGAAACAGAGCGGGGGGGGAAACAGAGCGGGGGGGGGGGAAACAGAGCGGGGGGGGGAAACAGAGCGGGGGGGGGGAAACAGAGCGGGGGGGGGGAAACAGAGCGGGGGGGGGAAACAGAGCGGGGGGGGGGAAACAGAGCGGGGGGGGGAAACAGAGCGGGGGGGGGGAAACAGAGCGGGGGGGGGAAACAGAGCGGGGGGGGGGAAACAGAGCGGGGGGGAAACAGCGGGGGGGAAACAGAGCGGGGGGGGAACAGAGCGGGGGGGGGGAACAGAGCGGGGGGGGGGGGAAACAGAGCGGGGGGGGGAAACAGAGCGGGGGGGGAAACAGAGCGGGGGGGGAAACAGAGCGGGGGGGGGGAAACAGAGCGGGGGGGGGAAACAGAGCGGGGGGGGGAAACAGAGCGGGGGGGGGGAAACAGAGCGGGGGGGGGGAAACAGAGCGGGGGGGGGAAACAGAGCGGGGGGGGGAAACAGAGCGGGGGGGGGAAACAGAGCGGGGGGGGGAAACAGAGCGGGGGGGGGGAAACAGAGCGGGGGGGAAACAGCGGGGGGGAAACAGAGCGGGGGGGGAACAGAGCGGGGGGGGGAACAGAGCGGGGGGGGGGGGAAACAGAGCGGGGGGGGGAAACAGAGCGGGGGGGGAAACAGAGCGGGGGGGGGAAACAGAGCGGGGGGGGGGAAACAGCTGGGGGGGGGAAACAGCTGGGGGGGGAAACAGCTGGGGGGGGAAACAGCTGGGGGGGGAAACAGCTGGGGGGGGAAACAGCTGGGGGGGGAAACAGCTGGGGGGGGAAACAGCTGGGGGGGAAACAGCTGGGGGGGAAACAGCTGGGGGGGAAACAGCTGGGGGGGAAACAGCTGGGGGGGAAACAGCTGGGGGGGAAACAGCTGGGGGGGAAACAGCTGGGGGGGGAACAGCTGGGGGGGGAACAGCTGGGGGGGAACAGCTGGGGGGGAACAGCTGGGGGGGAACAGCTGGGGGGGAACAGCTGGGGGGGAACAGCTGGGGGGGGAAAGAGCTGGGGGGGAAAGAGCTGGGGGGGGAAAGAGCTGGGGGGAAAGAGCTGGGGGGGGGGAAAGAGCTGGCGGGGGGGAAAGAGCTGGGGGGGGGAAAGAGCTGGGGGGGGGAAAGAGCTGGGGGGGGGAAAGAGCTGGGGGGGGGGAAAGAGCTGGGGGGGGGGGAAAGAGCTGGGGGGGGGGGAAAGAGCTGGGGGGGGGGAAAGAGCTGGGGGGGGGGAAAGAGCGGGGGGGAAGAGCTGGGGGGGGGAAGAGCTGGGGGGGGGAAGAGCTGGGGGGGGAAGAGCTGGGGGGGAAAGAGCTGGGGGGAAAGAGCTGGTGGGGAAAGAGCTGGGTGGGAAAGAGCTGGGGGGGAAAGAGCTGGGGGGGAAAGAGCTGGGGGGAAACAGCTGGGGGGGAAAGAGCTGGGGGGGAATGAGCTGGGGGGGAAACAGCTGGGGGGAGATTGAGAGAGATTGAGAGGGAGAGAGATTGAGAGGGAGAAAGGTTGAGAGATAGAAAGATGGAGAGGGAGAGAGATTGAGAGAGAGAGAGATTGAGAGAGAGAGATTGAGAGGGAGAGAGATTGAGAGAGAGAAAGGTTGAGAGAGAGAAAGATGGAGAGGGAGAGAGATTGAGAGGAGGCTGCAAACAGAGAGAAAAGCAGAGCTGAGGCGGGAAAGGTGCAGACAGAAAGTGAAGAGGTTCATACTCACCATCGCACATGTTTTCCCTCGGTGATCTCTCCAACTCCTTCCATCCCCTCTCCCATGGTGGAGAGAGAGATCCAGGAACAGGGGCTTTGTGCTGGGAAAGGGGGGGTTAAAATATCAGAGCTGGAACTCCATGCAAGCACACACTGACTCACTCACTCACAAAGACACAGCTTACCTGATACTTACCAACCCACGTGGAGAGAGAGACTGGACAAAGGAGCCTCAGCCTTTTTATAACCTCACTGAGTCACTCAAACTGTCCACACCTCCCCAATCACCCCCCCCCCCCCATCCAACCACAGCTCCTACACCTCACCTGAACCCACCTACTCCAGGTATGGGCCAATCCAACACCAACCTGTCTCTGAGTGTGTGTGGGGGGGGGGGGGGGTTGTTTGTGTGTGTGGGGGTTAGTGAGCACCAGGCAAATGGTTCATCCCAAGGCTCTCCCTCCCCCCACTCCCAGCTTCACATCACCAGCACTGGGAGCTGAGAGAAGATGGATTTAAATGAACCAGCAGCCCTGCACTGCCAGAGAGAGAGAGAGAGGCCAGGTCTGAATGTGGATTGTACAACTTGTTCATCCAGGACTCCATCCGCTACAGGTTTGCACCCTTTGCTGATTCTTGCAAAGTTCACTTTTCCTTCAGTTGCCTGAACTGAAACAAGATCTTGCAAAGTTCTTTGTTGCTGCGTTTACAAATCCCACTTCTGATTTACAATGCTGTGTGTCCGGGTGGGTGAATGTGTGTGTGTGCCCTGTGCTTCATGGTTAATGATTCACCACTGATCAGAGCTGCAAAATAAAGCGTTTAGCCTTTTTTTAACAGAAGCACTGGCTGGGGGAGGGGAGGGAGAGAATGAGAGTGAAGTTTCTGTCTGATAAATGCTGGAAATGTGTCTTCAACCAGCAGCTCTGCAGAGAGACAGATGCAGGATTTTAAACTCTCTGGGAGCTGCAGGCAGGAACTCACACACACACACACACACACACACAGATAGACATCAGCTCCTGTTTCACACCAACAACCAGGCTGGAGTCGATGCAGCTAATTTCCATCCAGAAATGTACTTGATCCGTGAAGTCAGTGAGGGTTACATTCCCATGACTTCCCATTCAGTCCAATCCAGTTCAGTTTGTTGGAATGCAGTGTGGGAGCCTCTGAGGGAGTTTGGCTCTGCGGGGGGTTCACTTTTCTCTCATTCAATCTCTCCTGTCTTCCACCCTCTCACAGACCTTCCTTTCGTCCCTGTCCCACCCGCCCCTTTCTCCAAACCTGTTACATTTCTAACTTTCCCCAGTTCACAGGAAAGGTCACAGAGCTGAAATGTTAACTCTGTTTCTCTCTCTCTCTGCACAGATGCTGCCGAACCTGCTGAGTTTAATTCCAGCATTTCCCTGTTTTCCAAGATTTCACAGAATAGTGTTGGTGCAGGAGGAGGCCATTTGGCCCATCGTGTCTGCACCAGCTCTCCAATGTGGATTGAGTGGACAGAGACAAGGAGTTGGAATAAATGGGTTACTTTTGGGTTGACAGCTTCTAACTAGTGGAGTACGGCAGGGATCAGTGTTTGGGTCTCAGCTATTCAGAATCTATATCAATGATATGGATGTGGGGATCAAATATAATATTTCCAAATTTGCAAAAACTGGAAAACTAGGTGAAAATCTGAATTGTGAGGAGGATGCAAAGATGTTTCAAGGGGATGTGGAGAGGCTCAGGGAGCGGCCAAAGGATTGCCAGCTGGACGCCAAGGTGGAAAAATGTGAGGTTATCTAATTTTGTAGGAAAAACAGACATTAAGACAACTTCAAGATATTTTGATGTCCTTGTTCATGAGGCACTGAAAGCGAAGATGAGAGCAGTTAAGAAAACACATGGTATGTTAGCCATTATTCTAAGAGGATTTGAGTGGAGGAAAAAGATGTCTTCCTGCAATTATATGCAGCCTTGCTGAGACCAACCTGGAGGATTGTGTACAGTTTTGGTCTCCTGGCTGAAGCAAAGATGTACTTGGCATGTAAAGAAGGTTCACTAAAATAGGTCCAGGGACAGATGGGTTGTATTATGAGGAACAAAAATACTTTATTCTCAGGCCTTTAGAAGAATGGCAGCCGAACTTATTCAAACCTACACTAATTTACGGAGTTCAATAGGCCAGATGTAGAAAGGATGTTTCCCCTTGCTGGAGGGTCTGAAACCTGGGACACAGTCTGAGAATTAGGGGCAGTTATTTAGGCTGAGATGAGGGGTATTTGTTTTCCATTAGAATGCTGGTGAATCAAAGAATGCAGGGATAATGCTGGAAATGGTGTTGAAGCCGAGGATCAGCCATGGTCACATTTAATGATGGAGTGGATTTGAAGGACAGAATGGATGACTCCTGCTCCTGTTTCTTAACATTCTTACTGCAATAGGAATGGAAGGTAAGAGTAAGAAGGTTTTGCTGCAGCTTTACACGACCTTCATTAGATCACAACTGGAGTAATGTGTATAATGTTGAGCTCTTTATTTAAAAAAGGATAGAATTGTATTGGAACCAGTTCAGAGAAAGTTCACTCAGCTGATTCCTGGGATGGAGAGGTTTATTTTACGAGGAAAATTTGAGCAGATTGGAGCAATATCTATGAAAGTTCAGAAGATTAAAAGGTTACCGCGTTGACGGGATGAGACAGGGTGGTTGCTGAGAGGCTGTTTCTTCTTGTAAGAGAAACCAGAACAAGGGGACAGATTTTAAAATGTAATTGTCAGTCCCTTAAGACTGAGATGAGGAGAAATTTATTTTTTAGATGGTGGCTGGTCAGTGGAATTCTCTTCCCTGGAGACTCGTGGCGGCAGAATCATTGAATATATTCAAGGCTGAGTTAAGAATGATTTTGGATTGAGAAGCGAATCAAGGGTTACGGGGAAAAGAGTTGAGAATATAATTAGATCAGCCGTGATGGAGTATGCTCGAGGGGCTGAATGGCCTTCTGCTGCTCCGAGGTATTTTGTTCTTATCCCAATACGTCCTTCAGACTGCTCTCTGTGACCAGTGATGGATACACAAGCTCTATGTTTTGTCCTCACCAGACGCTCTCCTGTGCCCATTCATTAGGCCACCCACTCAACCCATCTCACCAGCAGTAATTACCCACTCTGCCCCCAGGCCTTCCTGATCCAGCACTTCATCTTCCATTGGCGTAAGGATGGCAAGACCTGGATGTCTCCACTCTTCTTCACTCATTCCCTGATGATGTTTGCTCTCTTTCCAAACACATAAATTGTTACTCACTCATCAAACACATGCAGTAGCCCAGGGTTGTCCAACGTGTGGACCAAGGGGCGAATGTGACCCTCGAAGCCCCTCAATGCGGCCCCCGGAGCGAGTTTCCAGAATCTCAGTCACACAGTTCAGTTTGAATGGAAGAATCTGCATGGAGCTGCTCCTCCAATCACATCCCGTTTCTTTCCCATGTTTGCTGCTGATAGGATTTTGAGCCAATCTGCAGCAAATGTGGGAGAGAAACAATTTGTGATTGATGAGGATTAAACTCTAATAATCATCTTTATTTATTACTCATTATTGTGCTCAGCAAGTTGTTTCTTTTCATATCTCAGTTTAGTTTTTCATTGAAATTTCTGCTGTGCCAAACTTTATCATTCTGAAATTTACTCATCGGCCCCTTGAGTGAGAAAAACATTGACGTGTGTTTGCCCAGTGAATATGTTGGTCAACCCTGCTCTAGCTATGCTGGTGCCAACCTAACGGACATGTCTCTGACAGTCAATGCTGCTGCCTTTGCATTGTAAGAGTTTTAACAACACCAGGTTAAAGTCCAACAGGTTTATTTGGTAGCAAATACCATTAGCTTTCGGAGCGCTGTGTGGAGTTTGCACGTTCTCCCATGGTCTGCCTGAGTTTCCTCCAGGTGCTCCGATTTCCTCCCACAGTCCAAAGATGTGTGGGTTAGATGGATTGGCCGTGCTAGATTGCCCCTTGGTGTCAGGGGGACTAGAAGGGTAAATACATGGGAACAAGGCCTGGCTGGGATTGTTGTTGGTTAAAGCTCAATTGGCCGATTGGCCTCCTTCCGCACTGTGGGGATTCTATGATTGTATCGAGTTAAAGAGGACTAATGTTCAGTTTTATGTGCAAAAAAATGAGATGTGTCCCAAGATCTGTAGGTTCGGGGGATTCGCAAGGTAAATGCTTGGGGCAACGGGGATAGGGCAGATTCTGGGTCTGGGTAACATGCTCGTTTGGAGAGTCAGTGCAGACTCGATGGACCAAATCACCTCCTTCTGCACTGTCGGGATTGTATGCTGAGCAAAGTTGCCAATTGATAGCAAAAGGAAGAATCTTCTGGCTATATCCTTGCCCCGTTCATGAGTGGAAGTATCCCAGTTTGTCATGAATGGCACCAGATGATCTGTCACTCAGATCCACATCAAGGCAGGTGAGAGACCACCTACGGTGGGAAAGGCTGAGGTCGGGAACAAGTGAGGGAGAAAGGGAAAGAAGTGGAATGACAAAGGGGAATGGATCGAGAGAAAGATACATTTTAACAGCAAAGGTGACCAAGGAATTAATAGAGAAAGGGAAACAATAATAGAAGATAGAGATGATGAAAAAAAGACAGATGTACAGACAACCAGGGACAAGCAGAAAGAGGGAGCAAGTCAGATCCACAGGAAAATACACAAACAGAGGCAGAGAGAAAGCGCGAGAGACCGTGCAAAAGGCAAAGGGACCAAATGACAATAAACGTTTTACGAAATGAGAGACAGAGTTGGGAAGAAAGAAAATATAATTAAAATGGAGGCAGTGAATTGTAAAACAAAAGATTTGATTTGATTTGATTTATTATTGTCACATGTATTAACATGCAGTGAAAAGTATTGTTTCTTGCGGGTTATACAGACAAAACATACTGTGATAGAGAAGGAAAGGAGAGAGTGCAGAATGTAATGTTACAGTCACAGCTAGGGTGTGGCCAAATCTATGAGAAATTGCATTAGGGCGTTGTTAGAGAGTTTTAAAGAGTTAGAATGAAGTTTTAGAAGCACAGAACAAGAGTAAAAGATAAAATTAGAAGCTGGGCACAGCTCGCCTCGCTCCGAAGAGAACAAGCATGGGCTTGAGAAAAGAAGGAATTTATCAACAACTGCGTTTATATAACATCTTTAATGGAGCTGAAACAGGTGAAACAAAAACAAAGTCACAATTTCCCAATTCATGTGTGTTGGTGAAAATGAGGCAGTCGGCAAGGAGTTTGTGTGAGTCTGAGGGAGACCATGGCTCTGATTCACTGGGATACCAACTGTGTGCAACCTAACCAAGGGACAGAGATGGATATCACGATTGCACCAGACATTTAGAACATATATTAATAATAACCCAATCACTTGTGTGCAGAACAGCTTTGAACAACAGAGATAAATATTACCCACATGACAATCTATGGCTGCATTACAAAATCCTGAACAATATGACTTTTGTTGGTATGTTTTTGAATGCAAGAGTGAATATGTCACACCTCCTCCCTACCCCAAAATGTCCCTATCTAATGATGTAGATGATAGCATTGCCTACTTCTGATAAAGTGGACCACATTATCCATTTCAAAGTGTCCCTTTTTCCAGAGTGGATGAATATGTCTGTGATAAATGCTTTGTGCACTTTTGCCATTCACCTCTGCTTCTCAATGAGGTCATGATGTGGAGATGCTGGCGTTGGACTGGGGTAAACACAGTAAGAAGTTTAACAACACCAGGTTAAAGTCCAACAGGTTTATTTGGGAGCAAAAGCCACACAAGCTTTCGGAGCTCCAAGCCCCTTCTTCAGGTGAGTGGGAATTCTGTTCACAAACAATGAGGTTGCATACCAGTCACGCAGCGAGTATTCCAGGAATGGAAAGTGACAGTCTCCCTTATACATACACAAGGTCCTTTTGTTGATCCTTTTACGGTGAATAAAACTAGACATTTTCCATTCCTTCTTCTGTACACTCCCCATCGCGCGGTGAACCATGCTGCTGGCAAAAGCAATAAGATTTGTAGCACCAACAATCTCCATTAGAAAATTAACAAGCAGAGACGACAGCATGTCATCACATTTGGTGTTCTCCAGACAAGGTCTTTGCTAATCAGCTTTTATTTCAGTTGCGCACATAAATCAAGCTTGTGATGCCTTTGTATTGACTGGAGTTTCGACCTCTTGTGAATTGTAATAATTTCCGCAGCTAAGTTACTCGTTCAGTGTGTGCAAACCGCAAGTTGACCAAAACCAAGCACAAATTGCGTTCCATGTGTTTCATTTATCAGATCAGGTTAAAAGAAGGCAGAAAGAGAGACTTCTGCTGTTCCCAGTTGATAAAACCATAAGCACAGGCATTATGGAAACCAGGACTGTCCCACTGTATTTGCCACATGTGGAAATTACCAACTGACTCAAGAACAGCTTCTTCCCTCCTGCCATCAGACTTTTGAATGGCCCTCCCTCGCATCACACTGATCTTTCTCAACACCCCAGCTATGACTAACACTACATACTTCTCCTTTCCATTTCTATGGACAGTATGTGTTGTCTGTATAGCGTGCAAGATGCAATACTTTTCACTGTACACTAATATATGTGACAAGAATAAATCAAATCAAAATCAAATCAAATAAATTCCCCCTCCGACAGTTCCTATCAACTCCAAAGTTCCAACAACAAAAGAAACTGGTCATTTGTGATTTCAGAAATAAGGTCTGCGCAATTTTACAATGTGGATGTTTTCCTTTAATTTCTTTGATCCTTTTTTTGAAATGAATTGTCCTTTATTTCCATGCCCTCACTAAAATACTGGGTGGAACTGAATGCGTTTTCCCGCGGTAAGTTTGGAGCTGGTGGGGAAGGTATTTAATCAGGTGGGAGAGTGATTGATGCGGAACCTGTCACTTTCCTGCCTCATGAATGGCCTTCCTGCCGGCCAACAATTGAGGCCGTTAGGTGGGCATTTCATGACCACCAAAGGGCCTCATGCTGTCACTGCTGGTATTCACCCAATGGTGGATGGGGGCAACTTGTCATGCGGGGAGCCTGAAAAGTAAGCATTGATCACTCTCACACTGTCAGGTTGTTTGTGGGTTCCTGGATCGGGAGGGGGGAGGGCGGAGGTGGCTTATTTAAAGGCTCTGAAGTGTCTTATCAAAGAACCAGACATTAGGAAAGGGGAGCCGACTGAGAGCCACCCATCTGTCCTTGCTGCCAAATCCACTCCTCTGCCCCACAATCCAAATCCCGCCATCACTCACCTGGATGCCCAGGCCTCTCCCACCCAGGTCTGTGTCCCATGGTGAGAGGAGAGGAACATGGTGTGTTTCCCGCTCTCGAGCTGGCGGGAAACCACGCCATATCTTCCAGCTCGCAACTCATTAATTATACACCCAGGGGTTTAACACCATATTCTATGGCAGGGCAAGTCTGATAGTGCAAGAACCACCATCATATCTGGGTACCATATTCTTTCTTCTGAGAAAGAAGATGGATGTCCAGGAACACTCTGAGGCAGACAAATGGATTTCGTTGCTGACACTGAAGCTCATCTAATTTTCTTTTATCGCTCACTCTCCCTTTATTTGTTTCTTCCCGGTCTCCTACTCTTTCCATCTCACTCTCTTCTTTTCACCGACCTGTGTCCCCTCCACTCCCCCTACCCAGTATCCCCACTATTTCCCCATCCCCTCTATTCTTCTGCTCTGCTCCGCACTCTGTCACCATTATTCACCCCTTCTGCACCACAACTATCCCCTCTATTCTATCCTGACCCCTCCATTCCCTTCTCTGTTCCCCCTCACTGTTCCCTCCATTAACCCCCATCACGACTATTTCCCCATCTCTATACATTGTCCCTCTCACCTAATTCCCCATCCCGCTCACCCCGTATCCCCCCTTCATCCTCATTCCCGCTGTCCCATATCTCCCCGCCCTCTCATTCCCCGTGTCCCAATCACTCTCACCCCCATTTCATCCTATCCCTTTATTCCCCATATCGCCTCTGCGCTTCACCCCCATATCCCGCCTCCATATCCCACAATTCCCCTCATCCCCATATCACCCTCACTACATATTCCACATATCCTCACCCTATATCCCCACCATATCGCCAACCCATCCTCCCAACCCCTCACCCATATAACACCCATACACTCAACCCCCATATCCCCACCCCCTCATATCCCCATCTCCCTCTATAACCATTCTTCTCATTTCTCCATGTCTCCCGTACATTCCCATCGCCCTCATCCCTATAATTCCCCCATTCCCCAAAACCCCAATCCTTTCATACCCATACCTCCTTCATTCGCATATCCCTGATTCCCACATTCCCCTCATTTCCCATGTCCCACTCACCCCCACATCACCCTCACCCCCTTCTCCCGACCTCCATATCACCCTCACCCCCAGATTTCCCTTATTCCCCATATCCCCACCTCCTCATTCCCCAAATCCCCATTTCCTTCATTCCCCATATCCCCCATCCCATATCACCCTGACCCCTTAGAACATAGAACATAGAACATTACAGCGCAGAACAGGCCCTTCGGCCCACGATGTTGCACCGACCAGTTAAAAAAAAACTGTGACCCTCCAACCTAAACCAATTTCTTTTCGTCCATGAACCTATCTACGGATCTCTTAAACGCCCCCAAACTAGGCGCATTTACTACTGATGCTGGCAGGGCATTCCAATCCCTCACCACCCTCTGGGTAAAGAACCTACCCCTGACATCGGTTCTATAACTACCCCCCCTCAATTTAAAGCCATGCCCCCTCGTGCTGGATTTCTCCATCAGAGGAAAAAGGCTATCACTATCCACCCTATCTAAACCTCTAATCATCTTATATGTTTCAATAAGATCCCCTCTTAGCCGCCGCCTTTCCAGCGAAAACAATCCCAAATCCCTCAGCCTCTCCTCATAGGATCTCCCCTCCATACCAGGCAACATCCTGGTAAACCTCCTCTGCACCCTCTCCAAAGCCTCCACATCCTTCCTGTAATGTGGGGACCAGAACTGCACACAGTACTCCAAGTGCGGCCGCACCAGAGTTGTGTACAGTTGCAACATAACGCTACGACTCCTAAATTCAATCCCCCTACCAATAAACGCCAAGACACCATATGCCTTCTTAACAACCTTATCTACTTGATTCCCAACTTTCAGGGATCTATGCACACATACACCTAGATCCCTCTGCTCCTCCACACTATTCAAAGTCCTCCCGTTAGCCCTATACTCAACACATCTGTTATTCCTACCAAAGTGAATTACCTCACACTTCTCCGCATTAAACTCCATCCGCCACCTCTCGGCCCAACTTTGCAACCTGTCTAAGTCTTCCTGCAAACTACGACACCCTTCCTCACTGTCTACCACACCACCGACTTTGGTGTCATCAGCAAATTTGCTAATCCACCCAACTATACCCTCATCCAGATCATTAATAAATATTACAAACAGCAGTGGCCCCAAAACAGATCCCTGAGGTACACCACTTGTAACCGCACTCCATGATGAATATTTACTATCAACCACCACCCTCTGTTTCCTATCCGCTAGCCAATTCCTGATCCAATTTCCTAGATCACCCCCAATCCCATACATCTGCATTTTCTGCAGAAGCCTACCATGGTGAACCTTATCAAACGCCTTACTAAAATCCATATATACCACGTCCACTGCCTTGCCCCCATCCACCTCCTTGGTCACTTTCTCAAAAAACTCAATAAGGTTAGTAAGGCACGACCTACCTGCCACAAAACCATGCTGACTATCACCTATCAATTCATTACTCTCCAAATAACTATAAATCCTATCCCTTATAATTTTTTCCAACATCTTGCCGACAACAGAAGTGAGACTCACCGGTCTATAATTCCCGGGGAAGTCTCTGTTCCCCTTCTTAAACAATGGGACAACATTCGCTAACCTCCAATCTTCTGGTACTATACCAGAGGCCAACGACGACCTGAAGATCAGAGCCAGAGGCTCTGCAATCACTTCTCTTGCCTCCCAGAGAATCCTTGGATAAATCCCATCCGGACCAGGGGATTTATCTATCTATTTTCAGACCCTCCTTGATCCCCTGACTTCCATATCATCCTCACCCACAGAACCCCCTCATTCCCTACATCCCCCATTCCCCTCATTCCCCAAATCCCCATCCCTCTTGTCCCCTCCTCTCTCTGGTCCAGAGATAGAGAATCTGGTGAACTGGTGCGATGACAATAATGTCTCTTTCAAGGTCAACAAAATGAAGGCGATAGTCATCGACTTCAGGGAACGTCGTGGAGGACATGCCCCTGTCTACATCAATGGGGATGAAGTGAAGATGGTTGAGAGCTTCAAGTTTCCAGGTGTCCAGATCACCAACAACCTGTCCTGGTCCTTTCTCAGAAGACTAAGGAAATTTGGCATAGAAAACCATAGAAAATTACAGCTCAGAAACAGGCCTTTTGGCCCTTCTGTGCCGAACCATTTTTTGCCTCGTCCCACTGACCTGCACTTGGACCATATGCCTCCACACCTCTCTCATCCATCAACACGTCCAAGTTTTTCTTTAATGTTAAAAGTGACCCCGCATTTACCACTTTATCCGGCAGCTCATTCCACACTCCCACCACTCTCTGCGTAAAGAAGCCCCCCCTCATATTCCCTTTAATCTTTTCTCCTTTCACCCTTAACCCATGCCCTCTGGTTTTTGTCTCCCCTCGCCTCAGTGGAAAAAGCCTGCTTGCATTCACTCTATCTATACCCATCAAAATCTTATACACCTCTATCAAATCTCCCCTCATTCTTCTACGCTCCAATGAATAAAGTCTCAACCTATTCAATCTCTCCCTGTAACTCAGCTTCTCAAGTCCCGGCAACATCCTTATGAACCTTCTCTGCACTTTTTCAACCTTATTTACATCCTTCCTGTAACTAGGTGACCAAAACTGTACACAATACTCTAAATTCGGCCTCACCAATGCCTAATATAACCTTACCATAACACGCCAACTTTTATCCTCGATACTCCGATTTATAAAGGCCAATGTATCAAAGGCACTCTTTACGACCCTATCCACCTGTGACGTCACTTTTAGGGAATTCTGGACCTGTATTCCCAGATCCCCCTGTTCAACTGCACTCTTCAGAGTCCGACCATTTACCCTGTACGTTCTACTTTGGTTTGTCCTTCCAGTGTGCAATATCTGACACTTGTCTGCGTTAAATTCCATTTGCCATTTTTCAGCCCATTTTTCTAGTTGGTCCCTCTGCAAGCTTTGAAAACCTTCCTGACTGTCCACTACACCTCCAATCTTTGTATCATCAGCAAATTTGCTGATCCAATTTACAACATTATCATCCAGATCATTGATATAGATGACAAACAACAATGGACCCAACACCGATCCCTGCGGCACACCACTAGTCACAGGCCTCCACTCAGAGAAGCAATCCTCCACAACCACTCTCTGGCTTCTTCCATTGAGCCAGTGTCTAATCCAATTTACTACCTCCCCATGTATACCCAGCGACTGAACCTTCCTAACTAACCTCCCATGAGGGACCTAGTCAAAGGCATTGCTGAAATCCAGGTAGACAACATCTACCGCCTTCCCTTCATCCATTTTCCTGGTAACGTCCTCGAAAAACTCTAATAGATTGGTCAAACATGACCTACCATGCACAAAGCCATGTTGACTCTCCCTAATATGTCCCTGTCTCTGCAAATTATTTGTAGATCCTATCCCTTATCACACCTTCCAATAACTTGCCCACCACCGACGTCAAACTTACTGGCCTATAATTTCCCGGATTTCTTTTGGAACCTTTTTTAAACAACGGAACAACATGAGCCACCCTCCAATCATCCGGCACCTCCCCCGTGAATACTGACATTTTAAATATGTCTGTCAGAGCCCCTACATGTTCAACACGAGCTTCCCTCAAGGTCAGTGGGAATACCCTGTCCGGTCCTGGGGATTTATCCACTCTGATTTGCCTCAAGACAGCAAGCACCTCCTCCCCTTTAATCTGTAAAGGTTCCATGACCTCCCTACCTGTTTGCCCTATTTCCGTAGACTCCATGCCCGTTTCCTCAGTAAATACGGATGCCAAAAAAAACATTTAGTATCTCCCCCATCTCTTTTGGTTCCATACACAGTCTACCACTCTGGTCTTCAAGAGGACCAATTTTGTCCCTCACTATCCTTTTGCTCCTAACATATAGAAGCTCTTTGGATTTTCCTTCACTCTGTCTGCCAAAGCAACCTCATGTCTTCGTTTAGCCCTCCTGATTTCCCTCTTAAGTAGCTTCTTGCCCTTTTTATACTCCTCGAGCATCTGATCTGTTCCTTGCTGCCTGTACATTTCATACAACTCTCTCTTCCTCTTAATCAGTGTTACAATCTCCCTCGAGAACCAAGGTTCCTTATTCCGATTTACTTTGCCTTTAATCCTGACAGGAACATACAAACTTTGCACTCTCAAAATTTCTCCTTTGAAGGCCTCCCACTTTCCATTTACATCCTTACCAGAGAACAGCCTGTGCCAATCCACACTTCCCAGATCCCTTCTCATGTCATCAAATTTGGCCTTTTTCCAGTTCAGAACTTCAACCCGAGGACCAGATCTACCCTTATCCATGATCAGGTTGAAACTAATGGCATTATGATCACTGGATCCAAAGTGTTCCCTCACACTCACATCCATGACCTGCCCTAACTCATTTCCCAATAGGAGATCCAATATCGCATCCTCTCTAGTTGGCACCTCTATATACTGATGTAGAAAATTCTCCTGAACACATTTTACAAACTCTACCCCGTCTAAACCTTTAACAGTATGCGAGTCCCAATCTATATGTGGAAAATTAAAATCCCCTACTATCACAACTTTGTGTTTCTTGCAGTTGTCAGCTATCTCTCCGCTGATTTGCTCCTCCAATTCTCGCTGACTATTGGGTAGTCTATAATACAAGCCCATTAATGTGGTCATACCTTTCCTGTTTCTCAGCTCCACCCAGAGGGCCTCTGTAGACAAGCTCCCTAATCTATCCTGCCTGAGTACCGCTGTAACATTTTCCCTGACCAACAATGCCACGCCCCCACCTTTTATCCCTCTGCCTCTATTCCGCCTGAAACATTGGAACCCTGGAACATTGAGCTGCCAGTCCTGCCCCTCCTGTAGCCAAGTTTCACTAATGGCTATAATGTCATATTTCCACGTGTCTATCCACGCCTTCAGCTCATCTGCCTCCCCCACAATACTCCTGGCATTGAAATAGACACACCTCAAAAGGTTATTTCCACCACACTCTACCCTTCCATTTGTGATTTTGCTTGAACTAACCTGTCTTTTGACCCCTGCTCCACTATCTGCTCTGGCACTCTGGTTCCCATCCCCCTGCAAATCTAGTTTAAACGCTCCCCAATAACACTAGCAAATTTCCCTGCAAGTATATTGGTTCCCTTGTAGTTTAGGTGTAAGCCGTCTCTCTTGTACAGGTCCCACCTGCCCCAGAAGAGGTCCCAATGATCCAAGAATTGGAAACCCTGCCCCCTGCACCAGTTCTTCAGCCACGTGTTCATCCGCCCAAGCATCCTACTCCTGCCCTCACTGGCATGTGGCTCAGGTAGCAATCCTGAGATTACTACCCTCGGGGTCCTGCTTTTTAACTTCCTTCCAAGCTCTTTGTCCTCACCCTTCAGGACCTCCTCACTCTTCCTTCCCACGTCATTTGTACCGACGTGTACCACGACACCTGGCTGATCACCTTCCCACTTTAGAACGCTGTGCACGCGATCGGAGACATCCCTGACCTTGGCACCCGGGAGGCAACAAACCATCCGGGAGTCTCTGTCCCGACCACAGAACCTCCTGTCCGTACCTCTGACCATCGAGTCCCCTATCACTACTGCTCTCCTCTTCTTCATCCCACCCTTTTGCGCTGTCGAACCAGACTCAGTATCAGAGTTCCGGCTGTCGCAGCTTGTCCCAGGTAAAGCATCTCCCACAACAGTATCCAATTCAGTATACCTGTTGTGGAGGGGTATGGCCACAGGGGAACCCTGCTCTGTCTGTCCTTTCACACTGCCATTTCCTCTCCTTACAGTAACCTAATTTCCTGTGCTCTGCTGCTTAGGTGTAACTATCTCCCTAAAGCTACTGTCTATAAACTCCTCATTCTCCAGAATTAGATGGAGGTCATCAAGCTCCTGCTCCAGTTCCCGAACACGCTTTGCTAGCAGTTGCAGCTGGATCCATCTTTTGCAGGTGTTGTCATCAGGGACACCGGAGGTCTCCCTGATCTCCCATATCCTGGAGGAGGAGCATTCCAACATCTTGCCTGGCATTTTTTTTAACTCTGCGGAAAAACAGGAATAAACTTTCTGAAAAAGAAAAAACCTCCTCTCGCCTCTGCCTGTTCTGGCGGAAGCCCGTTTTGAGCCAAAGCCCTTCAGCTCTCACTCTGCCCCCTGGTCAGTCCGCTGCCCGCTAACAACGCTGTCCGCTCAAAAGTGCGCCCTACTTTAAAACCCTCCAAAACATTCCCAGGCTGCTGCTGGGCCTACTTCCTGTTTTGAAAAAACACGCTGAATTTTGTCACAAGTTTAACTGAGAAATAAATAAATAAATATAATGCACAAACAAGCTCCCTCACCCTCAGCCTGCTCCTGTGGAACAATGAGCTCCCTCATACTGTCACTCAGTAACCCCTCTCTCCCCCAGCGCCCTGTGTTACTGAATCTATCTCTGCTGATGTTAATCCAGCTCCCTCACACTGTCACTCAGTAACCCCTCTCCCCCCAGCACCCTGTGTTACTGACTGGATCTGTACTGATGTTAATCCAGCTCCCTCACACTGTCACTCAGTAACCCCTCTCCCCCAGCACCCTGTGTTACTGACTGTATCTGTACTGATGTTAATCCAGGTCCCTCACACTGTCACTCAGTAACCCCTCTCCCCCAGCACCCTGTGTTACTGACTGTATCTGTACTGATGTTAATCCAGCTCCCTCACACTGTCACTCAGTAACCACTCTCCCCCAGCACCCTGTGTTACTGACTGTATCTCTACTGATGTTAATCCAGCTCCCTCACACTGCCACTCAGTAACCCCTCTCCCCCAGCACCCTGTGTTACTGACTGTATCTCTACTGATGTTAATCCAGCTCCCTCACACTGTCACTCAGTAACCCCTCTCCCCCAGCACCCTGTGTTACTGACTGTATCTCTACTGATGTTAATCCAGCTCCCTCACACTGTCACTCAGTAACCCCTCTCCCCCAGCACCCTTTCTTACTGACTGTATCTGTACTGATGTTAATCCAGCTCCCTCACACTCTCACTCAGTAACCCCTCTCCCCCAGCACCCTGTGTTACTGACTGTATCTCTACTGATGTTAATCCAGCTCCCTCACACTGTCACTCAGTAACCCCTCTCCCCCAGCACCCTGTGTTACTGACTGTATCTCCACTGATGTTAATCCAGTTCCCTCACACTGTCACTCAGTAACCCCTCTCCCCCAGCACCCTGTGTTACTGACTGTATCTGTACTGATGTTAATCCAGCTCCCTCACACTGTCACTCAGTAACCCCTCTCCCCCAGCACCCTGTGTTACTGACTGTATCTGTAATGATGTTAATCCAGCTCCCTCACACTCTCATTCAGTAACCTCTCTCCCCCAGCACACTGTGTTACTGACTGTATCTGTACTGATGTAAATCCAGCTCCCTCACACTCTCATTCAGTAACCTCTCTCCCCCAGCACACTGTGTTACTGACTGTATCTGTACTGATGTAAATCCAGCTCCCTCACACTGTCACTCAGTAACCCCTCTCCCCAGCACCCTGTGTTACTGACTGTATCTGTACTGATGTTAATCCAGCTCCCTCACACTGTCACTCAGTAACCCTTCTCCCCCAGCTCACTGTGTTACTGACTGTATCTGTACTGATGTTAATCCAGCTCCCTCACACTGTCACTCAGTAACCCCTCTCCCCCAGCTCCCTGTGTTACTGACTGTATCTCTACTGATGTTAATCCAGCTCTCTCACACTGTCACTCTGTAACCCCTCGCCCCCAGCACACTGTGTTACTGACTGTATCTGTACTGATGTTAATCCAGCTCCCTCACACTGTCACTCAGTAACCCCTCTCCCCCAGCACCCTGTGTTACTGACTGTATCTGTACTGATGTAAATCCAGCTCCCTCACACTCTCATTAAGTAACCTCTCTCCCCCAGCACACTGTGTTACTGACTGTATCTGTACTGACGTAAATCCAGCTCCCTCACACTGTCACTCAGTAACCCCTCTCCCCCAGCACCCTGTGTTACTGACTGTATCTGTACTGATGTTAATCCAGCTCCCTCACACTGTCACTCAGTAACCCCTCTCCCCCAGCTCCCTGTGTTACTGACTGTATCTCTACTGATGTTAATCCAGCTCCCTCACACTGTCACTCAGGAACCCCTCTCCCCCAGCACCCTGTGTTACTGACTGTATCTCTACTGATGCTAATCCAGCTCCCTCTCCTGTCACTCAGTAACACCTCTCCCCCAGCACCCTGTGTTACTGACTGTATCTCCACTGATGTTAATCCAGTTCCCTCACACTGTCACTCAGTAACCCCTCTCCCCCAGCACCCTGTGTTACTGATTGTATCTGTACTGATGTTAATCCAGCTCCCTCACACTGTCACTCAGTAACCCCTCTCCCCCAGCACCCTGTGTTACTGACTGTATCTGTAATGATGTTAATCCAGCTCCCTCACACTCTCATTCAGTAACCTCTCTCCCCCAGCACACTGTGTTACTGACTGTATCTGTACTGATGTAAATCCAGCTCCCTCACACTCTCATTCAGTAACCTCTCTCCCCCAGCACACTGTGTTACTGACTGTATCTGTACTGATGTAAATCCAGCTCCCTCACACTGTCACTCAGTAACCCCTCTCCCCAGCACCCTGTGTTACTGACTGTATCTCTACTGATGTTAATCCAGCTCCCTCACACTGTCACTCAGTAACCCCTCTCCCCCAGCACCCTGTGTTACTGACTGTATCTCCACTGATGTTAATCCAGTTCCCTCACACTGTCACTCAGTAACCCCTCTCCCCCAGCACCCTGTGTTACTGACTGTATCTGTACTGATGTTAATCCAGCTCCCTCACACTGTCACTCAGTAACCCCTCTCCCCCAGCACCCTGTGTTACTGACTGTATCTGTAATGATGTTAATCCAGCTCCCTCACACTCTCATTCAGTAACCTCTCTCCCCCAGCACACTGTGTTACTGACTGTATCTGTACTGATGTTAATCCAGCTCCCTCACACTGTCACTCAGTAACCCCTCTCCCCCAGCTCCCTGTGTTACTGACTGTATCTCTACTGATGTTAATCCAGCTCTCTCACACTGTCACTCTGTAACCCCCCTCCCCCAGCACCCTGTGTTACTGACTGTATCTGTACTGATGTTAATCCAGCTCCCTCACACTGTCACTCAGTAACCCCTCTCCCCCAGCACCCTGTGTTACTGACTGTATCTGTACTGATGTAAATCCAGCTCCCTCACACTCTCATTCAGTAACCTCTCTCCCCCAGCACACTGTGTTACTGACTGTATCTGTACTGACGTAAATCCAGCTCCCTCACACTGTCACTCAGTAACCCCTCTCCCCCAGCACCCTGTGTTCCTGACTGTATCTGTACTGATGTTAATCCAGCTCCCTCACGCTGTCACTCAGTAACCCCTCTCCCCCAGCTCCCTGTGTTACTGACTGTATCTCTACTGATGTTAATCCAGCTCCCTCACACTGTCACTCAGGAACCCCTCTCCCCCAGCACCCTGTGTTACTGACTGTATCTCTACTGATGCTAATCCAGCTCCCTCTCCTGTCACTCAGTAACACCTCTCCCCCAGCACCCTGTGTTACTGACTGTATCTCCACTGATGTTTATCCAGTTCCCTCACACTGTCACTCAGTAACCCCTCTCCCCCAGCACCCTGTGTTACTGACTGTATCTGTACTGATGTTAATCCAGCTCCCTCACACTGTCACTCAGTAACCCCTCTCCCCCAGCACCCTGTGTTACTGACTGTATCTGTAATGATGTTAATCCAGCTCCCTCACACTCTCATTCAGTAACCTCTCTCGCCCAGCACACTGTGTTACTGACTGTATCTGTACTGATGTAAATCCAGCTCCCTCACACTCTCATTCAGTAACCTCTCTCCCCCAGCACACTGTGTTACTGACTGTATCTGTACTGATGTAAATCCAGCTCCCTCACACTGTCATTCAGTAACCCCTCTCCCCAGCACCCTGTGTTACTGACTGTATCTGTACTGATGTTAATCCAGCTCCCTCACACTGTCACTCAGTAACCCTTCCCCCCCAGCTCACTGTGTTACTGACTGTATCTGTACTGATGTTAATCCAGGTCCCTCACACTGTCACTCAGTAACCCCTCTCCCCCAGCTCCCTGTGTTACTGACTGTATCTCTACTGATGTTAATCCAGCTCTCTCACACTGTCACTCTGTAACCCCTCTCCCCCAGCACCCTGTGTTACTGACTGTATCTGTACTGATGTTAATCCAGCTCCCTCACACTGTCACTCAGTAACCCCTCTCCCCCAGCACCCTGTGTTACTGACTGTATCTGTACTGATGTAAATCCAGCTCCCTCACACTCTCATTCAGTAACCTCTCTCCCCCAGCACACTGTGTTACTGACTGTATCTGTACTGACGTAAATCCAGCTCCCTCACACTGTCACTCAGTAACCCCTCTCCCCCAGCACCCTGTGTTACTGACTGTATCTGTACTGATGTTAATCCAGCTCCCTCACACTGTCACTCAGTAACCCCTCTCCCCCAGCTCCCTGTGTTACTGACTGTATCTCTACTGATGTTAATCCAGCTCCCTCACACTGTCACTCAGGAACCCCTCTTCCCCAGGACCCTGTGTTACTGACTGTACCTCTACTGATGCTAATCCAGCTCCCTCTCCTGTCACTCAGTAACACCTCTCCCCCAGCTCCCTGTGTTACTGACTGTATCTCTACTGATGTTAATCCAGCTCCCTCACACTGTCACTCAGTAACCCCTCTCCCCGCAGCACCCTGTGTGACTGACTGTATCTGTACTGATGTTAATCCAGCTCCCTCACACTGTCACTCAGTAACCCCTCTCCCCCAGCACCGTCTGTTACTGACTGTATCAGTACAGGTGTTAATCCAGCTCCCTCACACTGTCACTCTGTAACCCCTCTCACCCCAGCACCCTGTGTTACTGACTGTATCTCTACTGATGTTAATCCAGCTCCCTCACACTGTCACTCAGTAACCCCTCTCCCCCAGCACCCTGTGTTACTGACTGTATCTCCACTGATGTTAATCCAGCTCCCTCACACTGTCACTCAGGAACCCCTCTCCCCCAGCACCCTGTGTTACTGACTGTATCTCTACTGATGCTAATCCAGCTCCCTCTCCTGTCACTCAGTAACACCTCTCCCCCAGCACCCTGTGTTACTGACTGTATCTCCACTGATGTTAATCCAGCTCCCTCACACAGTCACTCAGTAACCCCTCTCCCCCCAGCACCCTATGTTACTGACTGTATCTGTACTGATGTTAATCCAGCTCCCTCACACTGTCACTCAGTAACCCCTCTCCCCCAGCACCCTGTGTTACTGACTGTATCTCTATTGATGTTAATCCAGCTCCCTCACACTGTCACTCAGTAACCCCTCTCCCCCAGCACCCTGTGTTACTGACTGTATCTGTACTGATGTTAATCCAGCTCCCTCACACTGTCACTCAGTAACCCCTCTCCTCCAGCACCCTGTGTTACTGACTGTATCTGTACTGATGTTAATCCAGCTCCCTCACACTGTCACTCAGTAACCCCTCTCCCCCAGCACCCTGTGTTCCTGACTGTATCTGTACTGATGTAAATCCAGCTCCCTCACACTGTCACTCAGTAACCCCTCTCCCCCAGCACCCTGTGTTACTGACTGTATCTGTACTGATGTTAATCCAGCTCCCTCACACTGTCACTCAGTAACCCCTCTCCCCCAGCACCCTCTGTTACTGACTGTATCTGTACAGGTGTTAATCCAGCTCCCTCACACCGTCACTCTGTAACCCCTCTCACCCCAGCACCCTGTGTTACTGACTGTATCTGTACTGATGTTAATCCAGCTCCCTCACACTGTCACTCAGTAACCCGTCTCCCCCAGCACCCTGTGTTACTGACTGTATCTGTACTGATGTAAATCCAGCTCCCTCACACTGTCACTCAGTAACCCCTCTCCCCCATAACCCTGTGTTACTGACTGTATCTCTACTGATGTTAATCCAGGTCCCTCACACTGTCACTCAGTAACCCCTCTCCCCCAGCACCCTTTCGTACTGACTGTATCTGTACTGATGTTAATCCAGCTCCCTCACACTGTCACTCAGTAACCCCTCTCCCCCAGCACCCTGTGTTACTGACTGTATCTCTACTGATGTTAATCCAGCTCCCTCACACTGCCACTCAGTAACCCCTCTCCCCCAGCACCCTGTGTTACTGACTGTATCTCCACTGATGTTAATCCAGTTCCCTCACACTGTCACTCAGTAACCCCTCTCCCCCAGCACCCTATGTTACTGACTGTATCTGTCCTGATGTTAATCCAGCTCCCTCACACTGTCACTCAGTAACCCCTCTCCCCCAGCACCCTGTGTTACTGACTGTATCTGTAATGATGTTAATCCAGCTCCCTCACACTCTCATTCAGTAACCTCTCTCCCCCAGCACACTGTGTTACTGACTGTATCTGTACTGATGTAAATCCAGCTCCCTCACACTCTCATTCAGTAACCTCTCTCCCCCAGCACACTGTGTTACTGACTGTATCTGTACTGATGTTAATCCAGCTCCCTCACACTGTCACTCAGTAACCCTTCTCCCCCAGCTCACTGTGTTACTGACTGTATCTGTACTGATGTTAATCCAGCTCCCTCACACTGTCACTCAGTAACCCCTCTCCCCCAGCACCCTGTGTTACTGACTGTATCTCTACTGATGTTAATCCAGCTCCCTCACACTGTCACTCAGTAACCCCTCTCCCCCAGCACCCTGTGTTACTGACTGTATCTCCACTGATGTTAATCCAGTTCCCTCACACTGTCACTCAGTAACCCCTCTCCCCCAGCACCCTGTGTTACTGACTGTATCTGTACTGATGTTAATCCAGCTCCCTCACACTGTCACTCAGTAACCCCTCTCCCCCAGCACCCTGTGTTACTGACTGTATCTGTAATGATGTAAATCCAGCTCCCTCACACTCTCATTCAGTAACCTCTCTCCCCCAGCACACTGTGTCACTGACTGTATCTGTACTGATGTAAATCCAGCTCCCTCACACTGTCACTCAGTAACCCCTCTCCCCAGCACCCTGTGTTACTGACTGTATCTGTACTGATGTTAATCAAGCTCCCTCACACTGTCACTCAGTAACCCTTCTCCCCCAGCTCACTGTGTTACTGACTGTATCTGTACTGATGTTAATCCAGCTCCCTCACACTGTCACTCAGTAACCCCTCTCCCCCAGCTCCCTCTGTTACTGACTGTATCTCTACTGATGTTAATCCAGCTCCCTCACACTGTCACTCAGGAACCCCTCTCCCCCAGCACCCTGTGTTACTGACTGTATCTCTACTGATGCTAATCCAGCTCCCTCTCCTGTCACTCAGTAACACCTCTCCCCCAGCACCCTGTGTTTCTGACTGTATCTCTACTGATGTTAATCCAGCTCCCTCACACTGTCACTCAGTAACCCCTCTCCCCGCAGCACCCTGTGTAACTGACTGCATCTGTACTGATATTAATCCAGCTCCCTCACACAGTCACTCAGTAACTCCTCTCCCCCCAGCACCCTATGTTACTGACTGTATCTGTACTGATGTTAATCCAGCTTGCTCACACTGTCACTCAGGAACCCCTCTCCCCCCAGCACCCTGTGTTACTGACTGTATCTGTACTGATGTTAATCCAGCTCCCTCACACAGTCACTCAGTAACCCCTCTCCCCCCAGCACCCTATGTTACTGACTGTATCTGTACTGATGTTAATCCAGCTCCCTCACACTGTCACTCAGTAACCCCTCTCCCCCAGCACTCTGTGTTACTGACTGTATCTCTATTGATGTTAATCCAGCTCCCTCACACTGTCACTCAGTAACCTCTCTCCCCCAGCACCCTGTGTTACTGACTGTATCTGTACTGATGTTAATCCAGCTCCCTCACACTGTCACTCAGAAACCCCTCTCCCCCAGCACCCTGTGTTCCTGACTGTATCTGTACTGATGTTAATCCAGCTCCCCGACACTGTCACTCAGTAACCCCTCTCCCCCAGCACCCTGTGTTAATGACTGTATCTGTACTGATGTAAATCCAGCTCCCTCACACTGTCACTCAGTAACCCCTCTCCCCCAGCACCCTGTGTTACTGACTGTATCTGTACTGATGTTAATCCAGCTCCCTCACACTGTCACTCAGTAACCCCTCTCCCCCAGCACCCTCTGTTACTGACTGTATCTGTACAGGTGTTAATCCAGCTCCCTCACACTGTCACTCTGTAACCCCTCTCACCCCAGCACCCTGTGTTACTGACTGTATCTGTACTGATGTTAATCCAGCTCCCTCACACTGTCACTCAGTAACCCGTCTCCCCCAGCACCCTGTGTTACTGACTGTATCTGTACTGATGTAAATCCAGCTCCCTCACACTGTCACTCAGTAGCCCCTCTCCCCCATAACCCTGTGTTACTGACTGTATCTCTACTGATGTTAATCCAGCTCCCTCACACTGTCACTCGGTAACCCCTCTCCCCCAGCACCCTATGTTACTGAATGTATCTGTACTGATGTTAATCCAGCTCCCTCACACTGTCACTCAGTAACCCCTCTCCCCCAGCACCCTTTCTTACTGACTGTATCTGTACTGATGTTAATCCAGCTCCCTCACACTGTCACTCAGTAACCCCTCTCCCCCAGCACCCTGTGTTACTGACTGTATCTCTACTGATGTTAATCCAGCTCCCTCACACTGTCACTCAGTAACCCCTCTCCCCCAGCACCCTGTGTTACTGACTGTATCTGTACTGATGTTAATCCAGATCCCTCACACTGTCACTCAGTAACCCCTCTCCCCCAGCACCCTGTGTTACTGACTGTATCTGTAATGATGTTAATCCAGCTCCCTCACACTCTCATTCAGTAACCTCTCTCCCCCAGCACACTGTGTTACTGACTGTATCTGTACTGATGTTAATCCAGATCCCTCACACTGTCACTCAGTAACCCCTCTCACCCCAGCACCCTGTGTTACTGACTGTATCTGTACTGATGTTAATCCAGCTCCCTCACACTGTCACTCAGTAACCCCTCTCCCCCAGCTCCCTGTGTTACTGACTGTATCTCTACTGATGTTAATCCAGCTCTCTCACACTGTCACTCTGTAACCCCTCTCCCCCAGCACCCTGTGTTACTGACTGTATCTGTACTGATGTTAATCCAGCTCCCTCACACTGTCACTCAGTAACCCCTCTCCCCCAGCACCCTGTGTTACTGACTGTATCTGTACTGATGTAAATCCAGCTCCCTCACACTCTCATTCAGTAACCTCTCTCCCCCAGCACACTGTGTTACTGACTGTATCTGTACTGACGTAAATCCAGCTCCCTCACACTGTCACTCAGTAACCCCTCTCCCCCAGCACCCTGTGTTACTGACTGTATCTGTACTGATGTTAATCCAGCTCCCTCACGCTGTCACTCAGTAACCCCTCTCCCCCAGCTCCCTGTGTTACTGACTGTATCTCTACTGATGTTAATCCAGCTCCCTCACACTGTCACTCAGGAACCCCTCTCCCCCAGCACCCTGTGTTACTGACTGTATCTCTACTGATGCTAATCCAGCTCCCTCTCCTGTCACTCAGTAACACCTCTCCCCCAGCACCCTGTGTTACTGACTGTATCTCCACTGATGTTTATCCAGTTCCCTCACACTGTCACTCAGTAACCCCTCTCCCCCAGCACCCTGTGTTACTGACTGTATCTGTACTGATGTTAATCCAGCTCCCTCACACTGTCACTCAGTAACCCCTCTCCCCCAGCACCCTGTGTTACTGACTGTATCTGTAATGATGTTAATCCAGCTCCCTCACACTCTCATTCAGTAACCTCTCTCCCCCAGCACACTGTGTTACTGACTGTATCTGTACTGATGTAAATCCAGCTCCCTCACACTCTCATTCAGTAACCTCTCTCCCCCAGCACACTGTGTTACTGACTGTATCTGTACTGATGTAAATCCAGCTCCCTCACACTGTCATTCAGTAACCCCTCTCCCCAGCACCCTGTGTTACTGACTGTATCTGTACTGATGTTAATCCAGCTCCCTCACACTGTCACTCAGTAACCCTTCCCCCCCAGCTCACTGTGTTACTGACTGTATCTGTACTGATGTTAATCCAGGTCCCTCACACTGTCACTCAGTAACCCCTCTCCCCCAGCTCCCTGTGTTACTGACTGTATCTCTACTGATGTTAATCCAGCTCTCTCACACTGTCACTCTGTAACCCCTCTCCCCCAGCACCCTGTGTTACTGACTGTATCTGTACTGATGTTAATCCAGCTCCCTCACACTGTCACTCAGTAACCCCTCTCCCCCAGCACCCTGTGTTACTGACTGTATCTGTACTGATGTAAATCCAGCTCCCTCACACTCTCATTCAGTAACCTCTCTCCCCCAGCACACTGTGTTACTGACTGTATCTGTACTGACGTAAATCCAGCTCCCTCACACTGTCACTCAGTAACCCCTCTCCCCCAGCACCCTGTGTTACTGACTGTATCTGTACTGATGTTAATCCAGCTCCCTCACACTGTCACTCAGTAACCCCTCTCCCCCAGCTCCCTGTGTTACTGACTGTATCTCTACTGATGTTAATCCAGCTCCCTCACACTGTCAGTCAGGAACCCCTCTTCCCCAGCACCCTGTGTTACTGACTGTACCTCTACTGATGCTAATCCAGCTCCCTCTCCTGTCACTCAGTAACACCTCTCCCCCAGCTCCCTGTGTTACTGACTGTATCTCTACTGATGTTAATCCAGCTCCCTCACACTGTCACTCAGTAACCCCTCTCCCCGCAGCACCCTGTGTTACTGACTGTATCTGTACTGATGTTAATCCAGCTCCCTCACACTGTCACTCAGTAACCCCTCTCCCCCAGCACCGTCTGTTACTGACTGTATCAGTACAGGTGTTAATCCAGCTCCCTCACACTGTCACTCTGTAACCCCTCTCACCCCAGCACCCTGTGTTACTGACTGTATCTCTACTGATGTTAATCCAGCTCCCTCACACTGTCACTCAGTAACCCCTCTCCCCCAGCACCCTGTGTTACTGACTGTATCTCCACTGATGTTAATCCAGCTCCCTCACACTGTCACTCAGGAACCCCTCTCCCCCAGCACCCTGTGTTACTGACTGTATCTCTACTGATGCTAATCCAGCTCCCTCTCCTGTCACTCAGTAACACCTCTCCCCCAGCACCCTGTGTTACTGACTGTATCTCCACTGATGTTAATCCAGCTCCCTCACACAGTCACTCAGTAACCCCTCTCCCCCCAGCACCCTATGTTACTGACTGTATCTGTACTGATGTAAATCCAGCTCCCTCACACTGTCACTCAGTAACCCCTCTCCCCCAGCACCCTGTGTTACTGACTGTATCTCTATTGATGTTAATCCAGCTCCCTCACACTGTCACTCAGTAACCCCTCTCCCCCAGCACCCTGTGTTACTGACTGTATCTGTACTGATGTTAATCCAGCTCCCTCACACTGTCACTCAGTAACCCCTCTCCTCCAGCACCCTGTGTTACTGACTGTATCTGTACTGATGTTGATCCAGCTCCCTCACACTGTCACTCAGTAACCCCTCTCCCCCAGCACCGTCTGTTACTGACTGTATCAGTACAGGTGTTAATCCAGCTCCCTCACACTGTCACTCTGTAACCCCTCTCACCCCAGCACCCTGTGTTACTGACTGTATCTCTACTGATGTTAATCCAGCTCCCTCACACTGTCACTCAGTAACCCCTCTCCCCCAGCACCCTGTGTTACTGACTGTATCTCCACTGATGTTAATCCAGCTCCCTCACACTGTCACTCAGGAACCCCTCTCCCCCAGCACCCTGTGTTACTGACTGTATCTCTACTGATGCTAATCCAGCTCCCTCTCCTGTCACTCAGTAACACCTCTCCCCCAGCACCCTGTGTTACTGACTGTATCTCCACTGATGTTAATCCAGCTCCCTCACACAGTCACTCAGGAACCCCTCTCCCCCCAGCACCCTATGTTACTGACTGTATCTGTACTGATGTTAATCCAGCTCCCTCACACTGTCACTCAGTAACCCCTCTCCCCCAGCACCCTGTGTTACTGACTGTATCTCTATTGATGTTAATCCAGCTCCCTCACACTGTCACTCAGTAACCCCTCTCCCCCAGCACCCTGTGTTACTGACTGTATCTCTATTGATGTAAATCCAGCTCCCTCACACTGTCACTCAGTAACCCCTCTCCCCCAGCACCCTGTGTTACTGACTGTATCTGTACTGATGTTAATCCAGCTCCCTCACACTGTCACTCAGTAACCCCTCTCCCCCAGCACCCTGTGTTCCTGACTGTATCTGTACTGATGTAAATCCAGCTCCCTCACACTGTCACTCAGTAACCCTCTCCCCCAGCACCCTGTGTTACTGACTGTATCTGTACTGATGTTAATCCAGCTCCCTCACACTGTCACTCAGTAACCCCTCTCCCCCAGCACCCTCTGTTACTGACTGTATCTGTACAGGTGTTAATCCAGCTCCCTCACACTGTCACTCTGTAACCCCTCTCACCCCAGCACCCTGTGTTACTGACTGTATCTGTACTGATGTTAATCCAGCTCCCTCACACTGTCACTCAGTAACCCGTCTCCCCCAGCACCCTGTGTTACTGACTGTATCTGTACTGATGTAAATCCAGCTCCCTCACACTGTCACTCAGTAACCCCTCTCCCCCATAACCCTGTGTTACTGACTGTATCTCTACTGATGTTAATCCAGCTCCCTCACACTGTCACTCAGTAACCCCTCTCCCCCAGCACCCTTTCTTACTGACTGTATCTGTACTGATGTTAATCCAGCTCCCTCACACTGTCACTCAGTAACCCCTCTCCCCCAGCACCCTGTGTTACTGACTGTATCTCTACTGATGTTAATCCAGCTCCCTCACACTGCCACTCAGTAACCCCTCTCCCCCAGCACCCTGTGTTACTGACTGTATCTCCACTGATGTTAATCCAGTTCCCTCACACTGTCACTCAGTAACCCCTCTCCCCCAGCACCCTATGTTACTGACTGTATCTGTCCTGATGTTAATCCAGCTCCCTCACACTGTCACTCAGTAACCCCTCTCCCCCAGCACCCTGTGTTACTGACTGTATCTGTAATGATGTTAATCCAGCTCCCTCACACTCTCATTCAGTAACCTCTCTCTCCCAGCACACTGTGTTACTGACTGTATCTGTACTGATGTTAATCCAGCTCCCTCACACTGTCACTCAGTAACCCCTCTCCCCCAGCACCCTGTGTTACTGACTGTATCTGTAATGATGTAAATCCAGCTCCCTCACACTCTCATTCAGTAACCTCTCTCCCCCAGCACACTGTGTTACTGACTGTATCTGTACTGATGTAAATCCAGCTCCCTCACACTGTCACTCAGTAACCCCTCTCCCCAGCACCCTGTGTTACTGACTGTATCTGTACTGATGTTAATCAAGCTCCCTCACACTGTCACTCAGTAACCCTTCTCCCCCAGCTCACTGTGTTACTGACTGTATCTGTACTGATGTTAATCCAGCTCCCTCACACTGTCACTCAGTAACCCCTCTCCCCCAGCTCCCTCTGTTACTGACTGTATCTCTACTGATGTTAATCAAGCTCCCTCACACTGTCACTCAGTAACCCTTCTCCCCCAGCTCACTGTGTTACTGACTGTATCTGTACTGATGTTAATCCAGCTCCCTCACACTGTCACTCAGTAACCCCTCTCCCCCAGCACCCTGCGTTACTGACTGTATCTCTACTGATGTTAATCCAGCTCCCTCACACTGTCACTCAGTAACCCCTCTCCCCCAGCACCCTGTGTTACTGACTGTATCTCCACTGATGTTAATCCAGTTCCCTCACACTGTCACTCAGTAACCCCTCTCCCCCAGCACCCTGTGTTACTGACTGTATCTGTACTGATGTTAATCCAGCTCCCTCACACTGTCACTCAGTAACCCCTCTCCCCCAGCACCCTGTGTTACTGACTGTATCTGTAATGATGTAAATCCAGCTCCCTCACACTCTCATTCAGTAACCTCTCTCCCCCAGCACACTGTGTTACTGACTGTATCTGTACTGATGTAAATCCAGCTCCCTCACACTGTCACTCAGTAACCCCTCTCCCCAGCACCCTGTGTTACTGACTGTATCTGTACTGATGTTAATCAAGCTCCCTCACACTGTCACTCAGTAACCCTTCTCCCCCAGCTCACTGTGTTACTGACTGTATCTGTACTGATGTTAATCCAGCTCCCTCACACTGTCACTCAGTAACCCCTCTCCCCCAGCTCCCTCTGTTACTGACTGTATCTCTACTGATGTTAATCCAGCTCCCTCACACTGTCACTCAGGAACCCCTCTCCCCCAGCACCCTGTGTTACTGACTGTATCTCTACTGATGCTAATCCAGCTCCCTCTCCTGTCACTCAGTAACACCTCTCCCCCAGCACCCTGTGTTTCTGACTGTATCTCTACTGATGTTAATCCAGCTCCCTCACACTGTCACTCAGTAACCCCTCTCCCCGCAGCACCCTGTGTAACTGACTGCATCTGTACTGATATTAATCCAGCTCCCTCACACAGTCACTCAGTAACTCCTCTCCCCCCAGCACCCTGTGTTACTGACTGTATCTGTACTGATGTTAATCCAGCTCCCTCACACTGTCACTCAGGAACCCCTCTCCCCCCAGCACCCTGTGTTACTGACTGTATCTGTACTGATGTTAATCCAGCTCCCTCACACAGTCACTCAGTAACCCCTCTCCCCCCAGCACCCTATGTTACTGACTGTATCTGTACTGATGTTAATCCAGCTCCCTCACACTGTCACTCAGTAACCCCTCTCCCCCAGCACCCTGTGTTACTGACTGTATCTCTATTGATGTTAATCCAGCTCCCTCACACTGTCACTCAGTAACCTCTCTCCCCCAGCACCCTGTGTTACTGACTGTATCTGTACTGATGTTAATCCAGCTCCCTCACACTGTCACTCAGTAACCCCTCTCCCCCAGCACCCTGTGTTCCTGACTGTATCTGTACTGATGTTAATCCAGCTCCCCGACACTGTCACTCAGTAACCCCTCTCCCCCAGCACCCTGTGTTAATGACTGTATCTGTACTGATGTAAATCCAGCTCCCTCACACTGTCACTCAGTAACCCCTCTCCCCCAGCACCCTGTGTTACTGACTGTATCTGTACTGATGTTAATCCAGCTCCCTCACACTGTCACTCAGTAACCCCTCTCCCCCAGCACCCTCTGTTACTGACTGTATCTGTACAGGTGTTAATCCAGCTCCCTCACACTGTCACTCTGTAACCCCTCTCACCCCAGCACCCTGTGTTACTGACTGTATCTGTACTGATGTTAATCCAGCTCCCTCACACTGTCACTCAGTAACCCCTCTCCCCCAGCACCCTGTGTTACTGATTGTATCTGTACTGATGTTAATCCAGCTCCCTCACACTGTCACTCAGTAACCCCTCTCCCCCAGCACCCTGTGTTACTGACTGTATCTGTAATGATGTTAATCCAGCTCCCTCACACTCTCATTCAGTAACCTCTCTCCCCCAGCACACTGTGTTACTGACTGTATCTGTACTGATGTAAATCCAGCTCCCTCACACTCTCATTCAGTAACCTCTCTCCCCCAGCACACTGTGTTACTGACTGTATCTGTACTGATGTAAATCCAGCTCCCTCACACTGTCACTCAGTAACCCCTCTCCCCAGCACCCTGTGTTACTGACTGTATCTCTACTGATGTTAATCCAGCTCCCTCACACTGTCACTCAGTAACCCCTCTCCCCCAGCACCCTGTGTTACTGACTGTATCTCCACTGATGTTAATCCAGTTCCCTCACACTGTCACTCAGTAACCCCTCTCCCCCAGCACCCTGTGTTACTGACTGTATCTGTACTGATGTTAATCCAGCTCCCTCACACTGTCACTCAGTAACCCCTCTCCCCCAGCACCCTGTGTTACTGACTGTATCTGTAATGATGTTAATCCAGCTCCCTCACACTCTCATTCAGTAACCTCTCTCCCCCAGCACACTGTGTTACTGACTGTATCTGTACTGATGTTAATCCAGCTCCCTCACACTGTCACTCAGTAACCCCTCTCCCCCAGCTCCCTGTGTTACTGACTGTATCTCTACTGATGTTAATCCAGCTCTCTCACACTGTCACTCTGTAACCCCCCTCCCCCAGCACCCTGTGTTACTGACTGTATCTGTACTGATGTTAATCCAGCTCCCTCACACTGTCACTCAGTAACCCCTCTCCCCCAGCACCCTGTGTTACTGACTGTATCTGTACTGATGTAAATCCAGCTCCCTCACACTCTCATTCAGTAACCTCTCTCCCCCAGCACACTGTGTTACTGACTGTATCTGTACTGACGTAAATCCAGCTCCCTCACACTGTCACTCAGTAACCCCTCTCCCCCAGCACCCTGTGTTACTGACTGTATCTGTACTGATGTTAATCCAGCTCCCTCACGCTGTCACTCAGTAACCCCTCTCCCCCAGCTCCCTGTGTTACTGACTGTATCTCTACTGATGTTAATCCAGCTCCCTCACACTGTCACTCAGGAACCCCTCTCCCCCAGCACCCTGTGTTACTGACTGTATCTCTACTGATGCTAATCCAGCTCCCTCTCCTGTCACTCAGTAACACCTCTCCCCCAGCACCCTGTGTTACTGACTGTATCTCCACTGATGTTTATCCAGTTCCCTCACACTGTCACTCAGTAACCCCTCTCCCCCAGCACCCTGTGTTACTGACTGTATCTGTACTGATGTTAATCCAGCTCCCTCACACTGTCACTCAGTAACCCCTCTCCCCCAGCACCCTGTGTTACTGACTGTATCTGTAATGATGTTAATCCAGCTCCCTCACACTCTCATTCAGTAACCTCTCTCGCCCAGCACACTGTGTTACTGACTGTATCTGTACTGATGTAAATCCAGCTCCCTCACACTCTCATTCAGTAACCTCTCTCCCCCAGCACACTGTGTTACTGACTGTATCTGTACTGATGTAAATCCAGCTCCCTCACACTGTCATTCAGTAACCCCTCTCCCCAGCACCCTGTGTTACTGACTGTATCTGTACTGATGTTAATCCAGCTCCCTCACACTGTCACTCAGTAACCCTTCCCCCCCAGCTCACTGTGTTACTGACTGTATCTGTACTGATGTTAATCCAGGTCCCTCACACTGTCACTCAGTAACCCCTCTCCCCCAGCTCCCTGTGTTACTGACTGTATCTCTACTGATGTTAATCCAGCTCTCTCACACTGTCACTCTGTAACCCCTCTCCCCCAGCACCCTGTGTTACTGACTGTATCTGTACTGATGTTAATCCAGCTCCCTCACACTGTCACTCAGTAACCCCTCTCCCCCAGCACCCTGTGTTACTGACTGTATCTGTACTGATGTAAATCCAGCTCCCTCACACTCTCATTCAGTAACCTCTCTCCCCCAGCACACTGTGTTACTGACTGTATCTGTACTGACGTAAATCCAGCTCCCTCACACTGTCACTCAGTAACCCCTCTCCCCCAGCACCCTGTGTTACTGACTGTATCTGTACTGATGTTAATCCAGCTCCCTCACACTGTCACTCAGTAACCCCTCTCCCCCAGCTCCCTGTGTTACTGACTGTATCTCTACTGATGTTAATCCAGCTCCCTCACACTGTCACTCAGGAACCCCTCTTCCCCAGGACCCTGTGTTACTGACTGTACCTCTACTGATGCTAATCCAGCTCCCTCTCCTGTCACTCAGTAACACCTCTCCCCCAGCTCCCTGTGTTACTGAGTGTATCTCTACTGATGTTAATCCAGCTCCCTCACACTGTCACTCAGTAACCCCTCTCCCCGCAGCACCCTGTGAGACTGACTGTATCTGTACTGATGTTAATCCAGCTCCCTCACACTGTCACTCAGTAACCCCTCTCCCCCAGCACCGTCTGTTACTGACTGTATCAGTACAGGTGTTAATCCAGCTCCCTCACACTGTCACTCTGTAACCCCTCTCACCCCAGCACCCTGTGTTACTGACTGTATCTCTACTGATGTTAATCCAGCTCCCTCACACTGTCACTCAGTAACCCCTCTCCCCCAGCACCCTGTGTTACTGACTGTATCTCCACTGATGTTAATCCAGCTCCCTCACACTGTCACTCAGGAACCCCTCTCCCCCAGCACCCTGTGTTACTGACTGTATCTCTACTGATGCTAATCCAGCTCCCTCTCCTGTCACTCAGTAACACCTCTCCCCCAGCACCCTGTGTTACTGACTGTATCTCCACTGATGTTAATCCAGCTCCCTCACACAGTCACTCAGTAACCCCTCTCCCCCCAGCACCCTATGTTACTGACTGTATCTGTACTGATGTTAATCCAGCTCCCTCACACTGTCACTCAGTAACCCCTCTCCCCCAGCACCCTGTGTTACTGACTGTATCTCTATTGATGTTAATCCAGCTCCCTCACACTGTCACTCAGTAACCCCTCTCCCCCAGCACCCTGTGTTACTGACTGTATCTGTACTGATGTTAATCCAGCTCCCTCACACTGTCACTCAGTAACCCCTCTCCTCCAGCACCCTGTGTTACTGACTGTATCTGTACTGATGTTAATCCAGCTCCCTCACACTGTCACTCAGTAACCCCTCTCCCCCAGCACCCTGTGTTCCTGACTGTATCTGTACTGATGTAAATCCAGCTCCCTCACACTGTCACTCAGTAACCCCTCTCCCCCAGCACCCTGTGTTACTGACTGTATCTGTACTGATGTTAATCCAGCTCCCTCACACTGTCACTCAGTAACCCCTCTCCCCCAGCACCCTCTGTTACTGACTGTATCTGTACAGGTGTTAATCCAGCTCCCTCACACCGTCACTCTGTAACCCCTCTCACCCCAGCACCCTGTGTTACTGACTGTATCTGTACTGATGTTAATCCAGCTCCCTCACACTGTCACTCAGTAACCCGTCTCCCCCAGCACCCTGTGTTACTGACTGTATCTGTACTGATGTAAATCCAGCTCCCTCACACTGTCACTCAGTAACCCCTCTCCCCCATAACCCTGTGTTACTGACTGTATCTCTACTGATGTTAATCCAGCTCCCTCACACTGTCACTCAGTAACCCCTCTCCCCCAGCACCCTTTCGTACTGACTGTATCTGTACTGATGTTAATCCAGCTCCCTCACACTGTCACTCAGTAACCCCTCTCCCCCAGCACCCTGTGTTACTGACTGTATCTCTACTGATGTTAATCCAGCTCCCTCACACTGCCACTCAGTAACCCCTCTCCCCCAGCACCCTGTGTTACTGACTGTATCTCCACTGATGTTAATCCAGTTCCCTCACACTGTCACTCAGTAACCCCTCTCCCCCAGCACCCTATGTTACTGACTGTATCTGTCCTGATGTTAATCCAGCTCCCTCACACTGTCACTCAGTAACCCCTCTCCCCCAGCAGCCTGTGTTACTGACTGTATCTGTAATGATGTTAATCCAGCTCCCTCACACTCTCATTCAGTAACCTCTCTCCCCCAGCACACTGTGTTACTGACTGTATCTGTACTGATGTTAATCCAGCTCCCTCACACTGTCACTCAGTAACCCTTCTCCCCCAGCTCACTGTGTTACTGACTGTATCTGTACTGATGTTAATCCAGCTCCCTCACACTGTCACTCAGTAACCCCTCTCCCCCAGCACCCTGTGTTACTGACTGTATCTCTACTGATGTTAATCCAGCTCCCTCACACTGTCACTCAGTAACCCCTCTCCCCCAGCACCCTGTGTTACTGACTGTATCTCCACTGATGTTAATCCAGTTCCCTCACACTGTCACTCAGTAACCCCTCTCCCCCAGCACCCTGTGTTACTGACTGTATCTGTACTGATGTTAATCCAGCTCCCTCACACTGTCACTCAGTAACCCCTCTCCCCCAGCACCCTGTGTTACTGACTGTATCTGTAATGATGTAAATCCAGCTCCCTCACACTCTCATTCAGTAACCTCTCTCCCCCAGCACACTGTGTCACTGACTGTATCTGTACTGATGTAAATCCAGCTCCCTCACACTGTCACTCAGTAACCCCTCTCCCTAGCACCCTGTGTTACTGACTGTATCTGTACTGATGTTAATCAAGCTCCCTCACACTGTCACTCAGTAACCCTTCTCCCCCAGCTCACTGTGTTACTGACTGTATCTGTACTGATGTTAATCCAGCTCCCTCACACTGTCACTCAGTAACCCCTCTCCCCCAGCTCCCTCTGTTACTGACTGTATCTCTACTGATGTTAATCCAGCTCCCTCACACTGTCACTCAGGAACCCCTCTCCCCCAGCACCCTGTGTTACTGACTGTATCTCTACTGATGCTAATCCAGCTCCCTCTCCTGTCACTCAGTAACACCTCTCCCCCAGCACCCTGTGTTTCTGACTGTATCTCTACTGATGTTAATCCAGCTCCCTCACACTGTCACTCAGTAACCCCTCTCCCCGCAGCACCCTGTGTAACTGACTGCATCTGTACTGATATTAATCCAGCTCCCTCACACAGTCACTCAGTAACTCCTCTCCCCCCAGCACCCTATGTTACTGACTGTATCTGTACTGATGTTAATCCAGCTTGCTCACACTGTCACTCAGGAACCCCTCTCCCCCCAGCACCCTGTGTTACTGACTGTATCTGTACTGATGTTAATCCAGCTCCCTCACACAGTCACTCAGTAACCCCTCTCCCCCCAGCACCCTCTGTTACTGACTGTATCTGTACTGATGTTAATCCAGCTCCCTCACACTGTCACTCAGTAACCCCTCTCCCCCAGCACTCTGTGTTACTGACTGTATCTCTATTGATGTTAATCCAGCTCCCTCACACTGTCACTCAGTAACCTCTCTCCCCCAGCACCCTGTGTTACTGACTGTATCTGTACTGATGTTAATCCAGCTCCCTCACACTGTCACTCAGAAACCCCTCTCCCCCAGCACCCTGTGTTCCTGACTGTATCTGTACTGATGTTAATCCAGCTCCCCGACACTGTCACTCAGTAACCCCTCTCCCCCAGCACCCTGTGTTAATGACTGTATCTGTACTGATGTAAATCCAGCTCCCTCACACTGTCACTCAGTAACCCCTCTCCCCCAGCACCCTGTGTTACTGACTGTATCTGTACTGATGTTAATCCAGCTCCCTCACACTGTCACTCAGTAACCCCTCTCCCCCAGCACCCTCTGTTACTGACTGTATCTGTACAGGTGTTAATCCAGCTCCCTCACACTGTCACTCTGTAACCCCTCTCACCCCAGCACCCTGTGTTACTGACTGTATCTGTACTGATGTTAATCCAGCTCCCTCACACTGTCACTCAGTAACCCGTCTCCCCCAGCACCCTGTGTTACTGACTGTATCTGTACTGATGTAAATCCAGCTCCCTCACACTGTCACTCAGTAGCCCCTCTCCCCCATAACCCTGTGTTACTGACTGTATCTCTACTGATGTTAATCCAGCTCCCTCACACTGTCACTCGGTAACCCCTCTCCCCCAGCACCCTATGTTACTGAATGTATCTGTACTGATGTTAATCCAGCTCCCTCACACTGTCACTCAGTAACCCCTCTCCCCCAGCACCCTTTCTTACTGACTGTATCTGTACTGATGTTAATCCAGCTCCCTCACACTGTCACTCAGTAACCCCTCTCCCCCAGCACCCTGTGTTACTGACTGTATCTCTACTGATGTTAATCCAGCTCCCTCACACTGTCACTCAGTAACCCCTCTCCCCCAGCACCCTGTGTTACTGACTGTATCTGTACTGATGTTAATCCAGATCCCTCACACTGTCACTCAGTAACCCCTCTCCCCCAGCACCCTGTGTTACTGACTGTATCTGTAATGATGTTAATCCAGCTCCCTCACACTCTCATTCAGTAACCTCTCTCCCCCAGCACACTGTGTTACTGACTGTATCTGTACTGATGTTAATCCAGATCCCTCACACTGTCACTCAGTAACCCCTCTCACCCCAGCACCCTGTGTTACTGACTGTATCTGTACTGATGTTAATCCAGCTCCCTCACACTGTCACTCAGTAACCCCTCTCCCCCAGCTCCCTGTGTTACTGACTGTATCTCTACTGATGTTAATCCAGCTCTCTCACACTGTCACTCTGTAACCCCTCTCCCCCAGCACCCTGTGTTACTGACTGTATCTGTACTGATGTTAATCCAGCTCCCTCACACTGTCACTCAGTAACCCCTCTCCCCCAGCACCCTGTGTTACTGACTGTATCTGTACTGATGTAAATCCAGCTCCCTCACACTCTCATTCAGTAACCTCTCTCCCCCAGCACACTGTGTTACTGACTGTATCTGTACTGACGTAAATCCAGCTCCCTCACACTGTCACTCAGTAACCCCTCTCCCCCAGCACCCTGTGTTACTGACTGTATCTGTACTGATGTTAATCCAGCTCCCTCACGCTGTCACTCAGTAACCCCTCTCCCCCAGCTCCCTGTGTTACTGACTGTATCTCTACTGATGTTAATCCAGCTCCCTCACACTGTCACTCAGGAACCCCTCTCCCCCAGCACCCTGTGTTACTGACTGTATCTCTACTGATGCTAATCCAGCTCCCTCTCCTGTCACTCAGTAACACCTCTCCCCCAGCACCCTGTGTTACTGACTGTATCTCCACTGATGTTTATCCAGTTCCCTCACACTGTCACTCATTAACCCCTCTCCCCCAGCACCCTGTGTTACTGACTGTATCTGTACTGATGTTAATCCAGCTCCCTCACACTGTCACTCAGTAACCCCTCTCCCCCAGCACCCTGTGTTACTGACTGTATCTGTAATGATGTTAATCCAGCTCCCTCACACTCTCATTCAGTAACCTCTCTCCCCCAGCACACTGTGTTACTGACTGTATCTGTACTGATGTAAATCCAGCTCCCTCACACTCTCATTCAGTAACCTCTCTCCCCCAGCACACTGTGTTACTGACTGTATCTGTACTGATGTAAATCCAGCTCCCTCACACTGTCATTCAGTAACCCCTCTCCCCAGCACCCTGTGTTACTGACTGTATCTGTACTGATGTTAATCCAGCTCCCTCACACTGTCACTCAGTAACCCTTCCCCCCCAGCTCACTGTGTTACTGACTGTATCTGTACTGATGTTAATCCAGGTCCCTCACACTGTCACTCAGTAACCCCTCTCCCCCATCTCCCTGTGTTACTGACTGTATCTCTACTGATGTTAATCCAGCTCTCTCACACTGTCACTCTGTAACCCCTCTCCCCCATCACCCTGTGTTAGTGACTGTATCTGTACTGATGTTAATCCAGCTCCCTCACACTGTCACTCAGTAACCCCTCTCCCCCAGCACCCTGTGTTACTGACTGTATCTGTACTGATGTAAATCCAGCTCCCTCACACTCTCATTCAGTAACCTCTCTCCCCCAGCACACTGTGTTACTGACTGTATCTGTACTGACGTAAATCCAGCTCCCTCACACTGTCACTCAGTAACCCCTCTCCCCCAGCACCCTGTGTTACTGACTGAATCTGTACTGATGTTAATCCAGCTCCCTCACACTGTCACTCAGTAACCCCTCTCCCCCAGCTCCCTGTGTTACTGACTGTATCTCTACTGATGTTAATCCAGCTCCCTCACACTGTCAGTCAGGAACCCCTCTTCCCCAGCACCCTGTGTTACTGACTGTACCTCTACTGATGCTAATCCAGCTCCCTCTCCTGTCACTCAGTAACACCTCTCCCCCAGCTCCCTGTGTTACTGACTGTATCTCTACTGATGTTAATCCAGCTCCCTCACACTGTCACTCAGTAACCCCTCTCCCCGCAGCACCCTGTGTTACTGACTGTATCTGTACTGATGTTAATCCAGCTCCCTCACACTGTCACTCAGTAACCCCTCTCCCCCAGCACCGTCTGTTACTGACTGTATCAGTACAGGTGTTAATCCAGCTCCCTCACACTGTCACTCTGTAACCCCTCTCACCCCAGCACCCTGTGTTACTGACTGTATCTCTACTGATGTTAATCCAGCTCCCTCACACTGTCACTCAGTAACCCCTCTCCCCCAGCACCCTGTGTTACTGACTGTATCTCCACTGATGTTAATCCAGCTCCCTCACACTGTCACTCAGGAACCCCTCTCCCCCAGCACCCTGTGTTACTGACTGTATCTCTACTGATGCTAATCCAGCTCCCTCTCCTGTCACTCAGTAACACCTCTCCCCCAGCACCCTGTGTTACTGACTGTATCTCCACTGATGTTAATCCAGCTCCCTCACACAGTCACTCAGTAACCCCTCTCCCCCCAGCACCCTATGTTACTGACTGTATCTGTACTGATGTAAATCCAGCTCCCTCACACTGTCACTCAGTAACCCCTCTCCCCCAGCACCCTGTGTTACTGACTGTATCTCTATTGATGTTAATCCAGCTCCCTCACACTGTCACTCAGTAACCCCTCTCCCCCAGCACCCTGTGTTACTGACTGTATCTGTACTGATGTTAATCCAGCTCCCTCACACTGTCACTCAGTAACCCCTCTCCCCCAGCACCCTGTGTTCCTGACTGTATCTGTACTGATGTAAATCCAGCTCCCTCACACTGTCACTCAGTAACCCTCTCCCCCAGCACCCTGTGTTACTGACTGTATCTGTACTGATGTTAATCCAGCTCCCTCACACTGTCACTCAGTAACCCCTCTCCCCCAGCACCCTCTGTTACTGACTGTATCTGTACAGGTGTTAATCCAGCTCCCTCACACTGTCACTCTGTAACCCCTCTCACCCCAGCACCCTGTGTTACTGACTGTATCTGTACTGATGTTAATCCAGCTCCCTCACACTGTCACTCAGTAACCCGTCTCCCCCAGCACCCTGTGTTACTGACTGTATCTGTACTGATGTAAATCCAGCTCCCTCACACTGTCACTCAGTAACCCCTCTCCCCCATAACCCTGTGTTACTGACTGTATCTCTACTGATGTTAATCCAGCTCCCTCACACTGTCACTCAGTAACCCCTCTCCCCCAGCACCCTTTCTTACTGACTGTATCTGTACTGATGTTAATCCAGCTCCCTCACACTGTCACTCAGTAACCCCTCTCCCCCAGCACCCTGTGTTACTGACTGTATCTCTACTGATGTTAATCCAGCTCCCTCACACTGCCACTCAGTAACCCCTCTCCCCCAGCACCCTGTGTTACTGACTGTATCTCCACTGATGTTAATCCAGTTCCCTCACACTGTCACTCAGTAACCCCTCTCCCCCAGCACCCTATGTTACTGACTGTATCTGTCCTGATGTTAATCCAGCTCCCTCACACTGTCACTCAGTAACCCCTCTCCCCCAGCACCCTGTGTTACTGACTGTATCTGTAATGATGTTAATCCAGCTCCCTCACACTCTCATTCAGTAACCTCTCTCTCCCAGCACACTGTGTTACTGACTGTATCTGTACTGATGTTAATCCAGCTCCCTCACACTGTCACTCAGTAACCCCTCTCCCCCAGCACCCTGTGTTACTGACTGTATCTGTAATGATGTAAATCCAGCTCCCTCACACTCTCATTCAGTAACCTCTCTCCCCCAGCACACTGTGTTACTGACTGTATCTGTACTGATGTAAATCCAGCTCCCTCACACTGTCACTCAGTAACCCCTCTCCCCAGCACCCTGTGTTACTGACTGTATCTGTACTGATGTTAATCAAGCTCCCTCACACTGTCACTCAGTAACCCTTCTCCCCCAGCTCACTGTGTTACTGACTGTATCTGTACTGATGTTAATCCAGCTCCCTCACACTGTCACTCAGTAACCCCTCTCCCCCAGCTCCCTCTGTTACTGACTGTATCTCTACTGATGTTAATCAAGCTCCCTCACACTGTCACTCAGTAACCCTTCTCCCCCAGCTCACTGTGTTACTGACTGTATCTGTACTGATGTTAATCCAGCTCCCTCACACTGTCACTCAGTAACCCCTCTCCCCCAGCACCCTGCGTTACTGACTGTATCTCTACTGATGTTAATCCAGCTCCCTCACACTGTCACTCAGTAACCCCTCTCCCCCAGCACCCTGTGTTACTGACTGTATCTCCACTGATGTTAATCCAGTTCCCTCACACTGTCACTCAGTAACCCCTCTCCCCCAGCACCCTGTGTTACTGACTGTATCTGTACTGATGTTAATCCAGCTCCCTCACACTGTCACTCAGTAACCCCTCTCCCCCAGCACCCTGTGTTACTGACTGTATCTGTAATGATGTAAATCCAGCTCCCTCACACTCTCATTCAGTAACCTCTCTCCCCCAGCACACTGTGTTACTGACTGTATCTGTACTGATGTAAATCCAGCTCCCTCACACTGTCACTCAGTAACCCCTCTCCCCAGCACCCTGTGTTACTGACTGTATCTGTACTGATGTTAATCAAGCTCCCTCACACTGTCACTCAGTAACCCTTCTCCCCCAGCTCACTGTGTTACTGACTGTATCTGTACTGATGTTAATCCAGCTCCCTCACACTGTCACTCAGTAACCCCTCTCCCCCAGCTCCCTCTGTTACTGACTGTATCTCTACTGATGTTAATCCAGCTCCCTCACACTGTCACTCAGGAACCCCTCTCCCCCAGCACCCTGTGTTACTGACTGTATCTCTACTGATGCTAATCCAGCTCCCTCTCCTGTCACTCAGTAACACCTCTCCCCCAGCACCCTGTGTTTCTGACTGTATCTCTACTGATGTTAATCCAGCTCCCTCACACTGTCACTCAGTAACCCCTCTCCCCGCAGCACCCTGTGTAACTGACTGCATCTGTACTGATATTAATCCAGCTCCCTCACACAGTCACTCAGTAACTCCTCTCCCCCCAGCACCCTATGTTACTGACTGTATCTGTACTGATGTTAATCCAGCTCCCTCACACTGTCACTCAGGAACCCCTCTCCCCCCAGCACCCTGTGTTACTGACTGTATCTGTACTGATGTTAATCCAGCTCCCTCACACAGTCACTCAGTAACCCCTCTCCCCCCAGCACCCTATGTTACTGACTGTATCTGTACTGATGTTAATCCAGCTCCCTCACACTGTCACTCAGTAACCCCTCTCCCCCAGCACCCTGTGTTACTGACTGTATCTCTATTGATGTTAATCCAGCTCCCTCACACTGTCACTCAGTAACCTCTCTCCCCCAGCACCCTGTGTTACTGACTGTATCTGTACTGATGTTAATCCAGCTCCCTCACACTGTCACTCAGTAACCCCTCTCCCCCAGCACCCTGTGTTCCTGACTGTATCTGTACTGATGTTAATCCAGCTCCCCGACACTGTCACTCAGTAACCCCTCTCCCCCAGCACCCTGTGTTAATGACTGTATCTGTACTGATGTAAATCCAGCTCCCTCACACTGTCACTCAGTAACCCCTCTCCCCCAGCACCCTGTGTTACTGACTGTATCTGTACTGATGTTAATCCAGCTCCCTCACACTGTCACTCAGTAACCCCTCTCCCCCAGCACCCTCTGTTACTGACTGTATCTGTACAGGTGTTAATCCAGCTCCCTCACACTGTCACTCTGTAACCCCTCTCACCCCAGCACCCTGTGTTACTGACTGTATCTGTACTGATGTTAATCCAGCTCCCTCACACTGTCACTCAGTAACCCGTCTCCCCCAGCACCCTGTGTTACTGACTGTATCTGTACTGATGTAAATCCAGCTCCCTCACACTGTCACTCAGTAACCCCTCTCCCCCATAACCCTGTGTTACTGACTGTATCTCTACTGATGTTAATCCAGCTCCCTCACACTGTCACTCAGTAACCCCTCTCCCCCAGCACCCTATGTTACTGAATGTATCTGTACTGATGTTAATCCAGCTCCCTCACACTGTCACTCAGTAACCCCTCTCCCCCAGCACCCTTTCTTCCTGACTGTATCTGTACTGATGTTAATCCAGCTCCCTCACACTGTCACTCAGTAACCCCTCTCCCCCAGCACCCTGTGTTACTGACTGTATCTCTACTGATGTTAATCCAGCTCCCTCACACTGTCACTCAGTAACCCCTCTCCCCCAGCACCCTGTGTTACTGACTGTATCTGTACTGATGTTAATCCAGATCCCTCACACTGTCACTCAGTAACCCCTCTCCCCCAGCTCCCTCTGTTACTGACTGTATCTCTACTGATGTTAATCCAGCTCCCTCACACTGTCACTCAGGAACCCCTCTCCCCCAGCACCCTGTGTTACTGACTGTATCTCTACTGATGCTAATCCAGCTCCCTCTCCTGTCACTCAGTAACACCTCTCCCCCAGCACCCTGTGTTTCTGACTGTATCTCTACTGATGTTAATCCAGCTCCCTCACACTGTCACTCAGTAACCCCTCTCCCCGCAGCACCCTGTGTAACTGACTGCATCTGTACTGATATTAATCCAGCTCCCTCACACAGTCACTCAGTAACTCCTCTCCCCCCAGCACCCTATGTTACTGACTGTATCTGTACTGATGTTAATCCAGCTCCCTCACACTGTCACTCAGGAACCCCTCTCCCCCCAGCACCCTGTGTTACTGACTGTATCTGTACTGATGTTAATCCAGCTCCCTCACACAGTCACTCAGTAACCCCTCTCCCCCCAGCACCCTATGTTACTGACTGTATCTGTACTGATGTTAATCCAGCTCCCTCACACTGTCACTCAGTAACCCCTCTCCCCCAGCACCCTGTGTTACTGACTGTATCTCTATTGATGTTAATCCAGCTCCCTCACACTGTCACTCAGTAACCTCTCTCCCCCAGCACCCTGTGTTACTGACTGTATCTGTACTGATGTTAATCCAGCTCCCTCACACTGTCACTCAGTAACCCCTCTCCCCCAGCACCCTGTGTTCCTGACTGTATCTGTACTGATGTTAATCCAGCTCCCCGACACTGTCACTCAGTAACCCCTCTCCCCCAGCACCCTGTGTTAATGACTGTATCTGCACTGATGTAAATCCAGCTCCCTCACACTGTCACTCAGTAACCCCTCTCCCCCAGCACCCTGTGTTACTGACTGTATCTGTACTGATGTTAATCCAGCTCCCTCACACTGTCACTCAGTAACCCCACTCCCCCAGCACCCTCTGTTACTGACTGTATCTGTACAGGTGTTAATCCAGCTCCCTCACACTGTCACTCTGTAACCCCTCTCACCCCAGCACCCTGTGTTACTGACTGTATCTGTACTGATGTTAATCCAGCTCCCTCACACTGTCACTCAGTAACCCGTCTCCCCCAGCACCCTGTGTTACTGACTGTATCTGTACTGATGTAAATCCAGCTCCCTCACACTGTCACTCAGTAACCCCTCTCCCCCATAACCCTGTGTTACTGACTGTATCTCTACTGATGTTAATCCAGCTCCCTCACACTGTCACTCAGTAACCCCTCTCCCCCAGCACCCTATGTTACTGAATGTATCTGTACTGATGTTAATCCAGCTCCCTCACACTGTCACTCAGTAACCCCTCTCCCCCAGCACCCTTTCTTACTGACTGTATCTGTACTGATGTTAATCCAGCTCCCTCACACTGTCACTCAGTAACCCCTCTCCCCCAGCACCCTGTGTTACTGACTGTATCTCTACTGATGTTAATCCAGCTCCCTCACACTGTCACTCAGTAACCCCTCTCCCCCAGCACCCTGTGTTACTGACTGTATCTGTACTGATGTTAATCCAGATCCCTCACACTGTCACTCAGTAACCCCTCTCCCCCAGCACCCTGTGTTACTGACTGTATCTGTTATGATGTTAATCCAGCTCCCTCACACTCTCATTCAGTAACCTCTCTCCCCCAGCACACTGTGTTACTGACTGTATCTGTACTGATGTTAATCCAGATCCCTCACACTGTCACTCAGTAACCCCTCTCACCCCAGCACCCTGTGTTACTGACTGTATCTGTACTGATGTTAATCCAGCTCCCTCACACTGTCACTCAGTAACCCTTCTCCCCCAGCTCACTGTGTTACTGACTGTATCTGTACTGATGTTAATCCAGCTCCCTCACACTGTCACTCAGTAACCCCTCTCCCCCAGCACCCTGTGTTCCTGACTGTATCTGTACTGATGTTAATCCAGCTCCCCGACATTGTCACTCAGTAACCCCTCTCCCCCAGCACCCTGTGTTAATGACTGTATCTGTACTGATGTAAATCCAGCTCCCTCACACTGTCACTCAGTAACCCCTCTCCCCCAGCACCCTGTGTTACTGACTGTATCTGTACTGATGTTAATCCAGCTCCCTCACACTGTCACTCAGTAACCCCTCTCCCCCCAGCACCCTGTGTTACTGACTGTATCTGTACTGATGTTATTCCAGCTCCCTCACACTGTCACTCAGTAACCCCTCTCCCCCAGCACCCTCTGTTACTGACTGTATCTGTACAGGTGTTAATCCAGCTCCCTCACACTGTCACTCTGTAACCACTCTCACCCCAGCACCCTGTGTTACTGACTGTATCTGTACTGATGTTAATCCAGCTCCCTCACACTGTCACTCAGTAACCCGTCTCCCCCAGCACCCTGTGTTACTGACTGTATCTGTACTGATGTAAATCCTGCTCCCTCACACTGTCACTCAGTAACCCCTCTCCCCCATAACCCTGTGTTACTGACTGTATCTCTACTGATGTTAATCCAGCTCCCTCACACTGTCACTCAGTAACCCCTCTCCCCCAGCACCCTATGTTACTGAATGTATCTGTACTGATGTTAATCCAGCTCCCTCACACTGTCACTCAGTAACCCCTCTCCCCCAGCACCCTTTCTTACTGACTGTATCTGTACTGATGTTAATCCAGCTCCCTCACACTGTCACTCAGTAACCCCTCTCCCCCAGCACCCTGTGTTACTGACTGTATCTCTACTGATGTTAATCCAGCTCCCTCACACTGTCACTCAGTAACCCCTCTCCCCCAGCACCCTGTGTTACTGACTGTATCTGTACTGATGGTAATCCAGATCCCTCACACTGTCACTCAGTAACCCCTCTCCCCCAGCACCCTGTGTTACTGACTGTATCTGTAATGATGTTAATCCAGCTCCCTCACACTCTCATTCAGTAACCTCTCTCCCCCAGCACACTGTGTTACTGACTGTATCTGTACTGATGTTAATCCAGCTCCCTCACACTGTCACTCAGTAACCCCTCTCCCCCAGCACCCTGTGTTACTGACTGTATCTGTACTGATGGTAATCCAGATCCCTCACACTGTCACTCAGTAACCCCTCTCCCCCAGCTCCCTGTGTTACTGACTGTATCTGTACTGATGTTAATCCAGCTCTCTCACACTGTCACTCAGTAACCCCTCTCCCCCAGCACCCTGTGTTACTGACTGTATCTGTACTGATGTTAATCCAGCTCCCTCACACTCTCATTCAGTAACATCTCTCCCCCAGCACACTGTGTTACTGACTGTATCTGTACTGATGTAAATCCAGCTCCCTCACACTCTCATTCAGTAACCTCTCTCCCCCAGCACACTGTGTTGCTGACTGTATCTGTCCTGACGTAAATCCAGCTCCCTCACACTGTCACTCAGTAACCCATCTCCCCCAGCACCCTGTGTGACTGACTGTATCTGTACTGATGTTAATCCAGCTCCCTCACACTGTCACTCAGTAACCCCTCTCGCCCAGCTCCCTGTGTTACTGACTGTATCTCTACTGATGCTAATCCAGCTCCCTCACACTGTCACTCAGGAACCCCTCTCCCCCAGCACCCTGTGTTACTGACTGTATCTCTACTGATGCTAATCCAGCTCCCTCTCCTGTCACTCAGTAACACCTCTCCCCCAGCACCCTGTGTTACTGACTGTATCTCTACTGATGTTAATCCAGCTCCCTCACACTGTCACTCAGTAACCCCTCTCCCCGCAGCACCCTGTGTAGCTGACAGCATCTGTACTGATATTAATCCAGCTCCCTCACACAGTCACTCAGTAACCCCTCTCCCCCCAGCACCCTATGTTACTGACTGTATCTGTACAGGTGTTAATCCAGCTCCCTCACACTGTCACTCAGTAACCCCTCTCCCCCAGCACCCTGTGTTACTGACTGTATCTCTACTGATGTTAATCCAGCTCCCTCACACTGTCACACAGTAACCCCTCTACCCCAGCACCCTGTGTTACTGACTGTATCTCTACTGATGTTAATCCAGCTCCCTCACACTGTCACTCAGTAACCCCTCTCCCCTCAGCACCCTGTGTAGCTGACAGCATCTGTACTGATATTAATCCAGCTCCCTCACACAGTCACTCAGTAACCCCTCTCCCCCCAGCACCCTAGGTTGCTGACTGTATCTGTACAGGTGTTAATCCAGCTCCCTCACACTGTCACTCAGTAACCCCTCTCCCCCAGCACCCTGTGTTGCTGACTGTATCTCTACTGATGTTAATCCAGCTCCCTCACACTGTCACTCAGTAACCCCTCTCCCCGCAGCACCCTGTGTAGCTGACAGCATCTGTAATGATATTAATCCAGCTCCCTCACACAGTCACTCAGTAACCCCTCTCCCCCCAGCACCCTATGTTACTGACTGTATCTGTACAGGTGTTAATCCAGCTCCCTCACACTGTCACTCAGTAACCCCTCTCCCCCAGCACCCTGTGTTACTGACTGTATCTCTACTGATGTTAATCCAGCTCCCTCACACTGTCACTCAGTAACCCCTCTCCCCCAGCACCCTGTGTTACTGACTGTATCTCCACTGATGTTAATCCAGTTCCCTCACACTGTCACTCAGTAACCCCTCTCCCCCAGCACGCTGTGTTACTGACTGTATCTGTACTGATGTTAATCCAGCTCCCTCACACTGTCACTCAGTAACCCCTCTCCCCCAGCACCCTGTGTTACTGACTGTATCTGTAATGATGTAAATCCAGCTCCCTCACACTCTCATTCAGTAACCTCTCTCCCCCAGCACACTGTGTTACTGACTGTATCTGTACTGATGTAAATCCAGCTCCCTCACACTGTCACTCAGTAACCCCTCTCCCCAGCACCCTGTGTTACTGACTGTATCTGTACTGATGTTAATCCAGCTCCCTCACACTGTCACTCAGTAACCCTTCTCCCCCAGCTCACTGTGTTACTGACTGTATCTGTACTGATGTTAATCCAGCTCCCTCACACTGTCACTCAGTTAACCCTCTCCCCCAGCTCCCTGTGTTACTGACTGTATCTCTACTGATGTTAGTCCAGCTCTCTCACACTGTCACTCTGTAACCCCTCTCCCCCAGCACCCTGTGTTACTGACTGTATCTGTACTGATGTTAATCCAGCTCCCTCACACTGTCACTCAGTAACCCCTCTCCCCCAGCACCCTGTGTTACTGACTGTATCTGTACTGATGTTAATCCAGCTCCCTCACACTCTCATTCAGTAACCTCTCTCCCCCAGCACACTGTGTTACTGACTGTATCTGTACTGATGTAAATCCAGCCCCTCACACTCTCATTCAGTAACCTCTCTCCCCCAGCACACTGTGTTACTTACTGTATCTGTACTGACGTAAATCCAGCTCCCTCACACTGTCACTCAGTAACCCCTCTCCCCCAGCACACTGTGTTACTGACTGTATCTGTACTGATGTTAATCCAGCTCCCTCACACTGTCACTCAGTAACCCCTCTCCCCCAGCTCCCTGTGTTACTGACTGTATCTCTACTGATGTTAATCCAGCTCCCTCACACTGTCACTCAGGAACCCCTCTCCCCCAGCACCCTGTGTTACTGACTGTATCTCTACTGATGCTAATCCAGCTCCCTCTCCTGTCACTCAGTAACACCTCTCCCCCAGCACCCTGTGTTACTGACTGTATCTCTACTGATGTTAATCCAGCTCCCTCACACTGTCACTCAGTAACCCCTCTCCCCGCAGCACCCTGTGTAACTGACTGCATCTGTACTGATATTAATCCAGCTCCCTCACACTGTCACTCAGTAACCCCTCTCCCCCCAGCACCCTATGTTACTGACTGTATCTGTACTGATGTTAATCCAGCTCCCTCACACTGTCACTCAGGAACCCCTCTCCCCCAGCACCCTGTGTTACTGACTGTATCTGTACTGATGTTAATCCAGCTCCCTCACACTCTCACTCAGTAACCTCTCTCCCCCAGCACACTGTGTTACTGACTGTATCACTCCTGATGTTAATCCAGCTCCCTCACACTGTCACTCAGTAACCCCTCTCCCCCAGCACCCTGTGTTACTGACTGTATCTCTACTGATGTTAATCCAGCTCCCTCATACTGTCACTCAGTAACCCCTCTCCCCCCAGCACCCTGTGTTACTGACTGTATCTGTACTGATGTTAATCCAGCTCCCTCACACTGTCACTCAGTAACCCCTCTCCCCCAGCACCCTATGTTACTGACTGTATCTCTACTGATGTTAATCCAGCTCCCTCACACTGCCACTCAGTAACCCCTCACACCCAGCACCCTGTGTTACTGACTGTATCTCTACTGATGTTAATCCAGCTCCCTCACACTGTCACTCAGTAACCCCTCTCCCCCCAGCACCCTGTGTTACTGACTGTATCTGTACTGATGTTAATTCAGGTCCCTCGCACTGTCACTCAGTAACCCCTCTCCCCCCAGCACCCTGTGTTACTGACTGTATCTGTACTGATGTTAATCCAGGTCCCTCACACTGTCACTCAGTACCCCCTCTCCCCCAGCACCCTGTGTTACTGACTGTATCTGTACTGATGTTAATCCAGCTCCCTCACACTGTCACTCAGTAACGCCTCTCCCCCAGCACCCTCTTTTACTGACTGTATCTCTACTGATGTTAATCCAGCTCCCTCACAGTGTCACTCAGTAACCCCTCTCCCCCAGCACCCTGTGTTACTGACTGTATCTCTACTGATGTTAATCCAGCTCCCTCACACTGCCACTCAGTAACCCCTCTCCCCCAGCACCCTGTGTTAATGACTGTAACTCTACTGATGTTAATCCAGCTCCCTCACACTGTCACTCAGTAACCCCTCTCCCCCCAGCACCCTGTGTTACTGACTGTATCTGTACTGATGTTAATCCAGCTGCCTCACACTCTCACTCAGTAACCTCTCTCCCCGAGCACACTGTGTTACTGACTGTATCTGTACTGATGTTAATCCAGCTCCCTCACACTGTCACTCAGTAACACCTCTCCCCCAGCACCCTGTGTTACTGACTGTATCTCTACTGATGTTAATCCAGCTCCCGCACACTGTCACTCAGTAACCCCTCTCCCCCAGCACCCTGTGTTACTGACTGTATCTCTACTGATGTTAATCCAGCTCCCTCACACTGTCACTCAGTAACCTCTCTCCCCCAGCACCCTGTGTTACTGACTGTATCTGTACTGATGTTAATCCAGCTCCCTCACACTGTCACTCAGTAACCCCTCTCCCCCAGCTCCCTGTGTTACTGACTGTATCTCTACTGATGTTAATCCAGCTCCCTCACACTGTCACTCAGGAACCCCTCTCCCCCAGCACTCTGTGTTACTGACTGTATCTCTACTGATGCTAATCCAGCTCCCTCTCCTGTCACTCAGTAACACCTCTCCCAGCACACTGTGTTACTGACTGTACCTGTACTGATGTAAATCCAGCTCCCTCACACTCTCATTCAGTAACCTCTCTCCCCCAGCACACTGTGTTACTGACTGTATCTGTACTGATGTAAATCCAGCTCCCTCACACTCTCATTCAGTAACCTCTCTCCCCCAGCACACTGTGTTACTGACTGTATCTGTACTGATGTAAATCCAGCTCCCTCACACTGTCACTCAGTAACCCCTCTCCCCCAGCACCCTGTGTTACTGACTGTATCTCTACTGATGTTAATCCAGCTCCCTCACACTGTCACTCAGTAACCTCTCTCCCCCAGCACCCTGTGTTACTGACTGTATCTGTACTGATGTTAATCCAGCTCCCTCACACTGTCACTCAGTAACCCCTCTCCCCCAGCTCCCTGTGTTACTGACTGTATCTCTACTGATGTTAATCCAGCTCCCTCACACTATCACTCAGGAACCCCTCTCCCCCAGCACTCTGTGTTACTGACTGTATCTCTACTGATGCTAATCCAGCTCCCTCTCCTGTCACTCAGTAACACCTCTCCCCCAGCACCCTGTGTTACTGACTGTATCTCTACTGATGTTACTCCAGCTCCCTCACACTGTCACTCAGTAACCCCTCTCCCCACAGCACCCTGTGTAGCTGACAGCATCTGTACTGATATTAATCCAGCTCCCTCACACAGTCACTCAGTAACCCCTCTCCCCCCAGCACCCTATGTTACTGACTGTATCTGTACAGGTGTTAATCCAGCTCCCTCACACTGTCACTCTGTAACCTCTCTCACCCCAGCACCCTGTGTTACTGACTGTATATGTACTGATGTTAATCCAGCTCCCTCACACTGTCACTCAGTAACCCCTCTCCCCCAGCTCCCTGTGTTACTGACTGTATCTGTACTGATGTTAATCCAGCTCTCTCACACTGTCACTCAGTAACCCCTCTCCCCCAGCACCCTGTGTTACTGACTGTATCTGTACTGATGTTAATCCAGCTCCCTCACACTGTCACTCAGTAACCCCTCTCCCCCAGCACCCTTTCTTACTGACTGTATCTGTACTGATGTTAATCCAGCTCCCTCACACTGTCACTCAGTAACCCCTCTCCCCCAGCACCCTGTGTTACTGACTGTATCTCTACTGATGTAAATCCAGCTCCCTCACACTGTCACTCAGTAACCCCTCTCCCCCAGCACCCTGTGTTACTGATTGTATCTCCACTGATGTTAATCCAGTTCCCTCACACTGTCACTCAGTAACCCCTCTCCCCCAGCACCCTGTGTTACTGACTGTATCTGTACTGATGTTAATCCAGCTCCCTCACACTGTCACTCAGTAACCCCTCTCCCCCAGCACCCTGTGTTACTGACTGTATCTGTAATGAAGTTAATCCAGCTCCCTCACACTCTCATTCAGTAACCTCTCTCCCCCAGCACACTGTGTTACTGACTGTACCTGTACTGATGTAAATCCATCTCCCTCACACTCTCATTCAGTAACCTCTCTCCCCCAGCACACTGTGTTAATGACTGTATCTGTACTGATGTAAATCCAGCTCCCTCACACTGTCACTCAGTAACCCCTCTCCCCAGCACCCTGTGTTACTGACTGTATCTGTACTGATGTTAATCCAGCTCCCTCACACTGTCACTCAGTAACCTTTCTCCCCCAGCTCACTGTGTTACTGACTGTATCTGTACTGATGTTAATCCAGCTCCCTCACACTCTAACTCAGTAACCCCTCTCCCCCAGCTCCCTGTGTTACTGACTGTATCTCTACTGATGTTAATCCAGCTCTCTCACACTGTCACTCTGTAACCCCTCTCTCCCAGCACCCTGTGTTACTGACTGTATCTGTACTGATGTTAATCCAGCTCCCTCACACTCTCATTCAGTATCCTCTCTCCCCCAGCACACTGTGTTACTGACTGTATCTGTACTGATGTAAATCCAGCTCCCTCACACTCTCATTCAGTAACCTCTCTCCCCCAGCACACTGTGTTACTGACTGTATCTGTACTGACGTAAATCCAGCTCTCTCACACTGTCACTCAGTAACCCCTCTCCCCCAGCACCCTGTGTTACTGACTGTATATGTACTGATGTTAATCCAGCTCCCTCACACTGTCACTCAGTAACCCCTCTCCCCCAGCTCCCTGTGTTACTGACTGTATCTCTACTGATGTTAATCCAGCTCCCTCACACTGTCACTCAGGAACCCCTCTCCCCCAGCACCCTGTGTTACTGACTGTATCTCTACTGATGCTAATCCAGCTCCCTCTCCTGTCACTCAGTAACACCTCTCCCCCAGCACCCTGTGTTACTGACTGTATCTCTACTGATGTTAATCCAGCTCCCTCACACTGTCACTCAGTAACCCCTCTCCCCGCAGCACCCTGTGTAACTGACTGCATCTGTACTGATATTAATCCAGCTCCCTCACGCAGTCACTCAGTAACCCCTCTCCCCCCAGCACCCTACGTTACTGACTGTATCTGTACTGATGTTAATCCAGCTCCCTCACACTGTCACTCAGGAACCCCTCTCCCCCCAGCACCCTGTGTTACTGACTGTATCTGTACTGATGTTAATCCAGCTGCCTCACACTCTCACTCAGTAACCTCTCTCCCCGAGCACACTGTGTTACTGACTGTATCTGTACTGATGTTAATCCAGCTCCCTCACACTGTCACTCAGTAACCCCTCTCCCCCAGCACCCTGTGTTACTGACTGTATCTCTACTGATGTTAATCCAGCTCCCGCACACTGTCACTCAGTAACCCCTCTCCCCCAGCACCCTGTGTTACTGACTGTATCTCTAGTGATGTTAATCCAGCTCCCTCACACTGTCACTCAGTAACCTCTCTCCCCCAGCACCCTGTGTTACTGACTGTATCTGTACTGATGTTAATCCAGCTCCCTCACACTGTCACTCAGTAACCCCTCTCCCCCAGCACCCTGTGTTACTGACTCTATCTGTACTGATGTTAATCCAGCTCCCCGACACTGTCACTCAGTAACCCCACTCCCCCAGCACCCTGTGTTACTGACTGTATCTGTACTGATGTTAATCCAGCTCCCTCACACTCTCATTCAGTAACCTCTCTCCCCCAGCAGACTGTGTTACTGACTGTATCTGTACGGATGTAAATCCAGCTCCCTCACACTGTCACTCAGTAACCCCTCTCCCCCAGCACCATGTGTTACTGACTGTATCTGTACAGGTGTTAATCCAGCTCCCTCACACTGTCACTCTGTAACCCCTCTCACCCCAGCACCCTGTGTTACTGACTGTATCTGTAATGATGTTAATCCAGCTCCCTCACACTCTCATTCAGTAACCTCTCTCCCCCAGCACACTGTGTTACTGACTGTACCTGTACTGATGTAAATCCAGCTCCCTCACACTCTCATTCAGTAACCTCTCTCCCCCAGCACACTGTGTTAATGACTGTATCTGTACTGATGTAAATCCAGCTCCCTCACACTGTCACTCAGTAACCCCTCTCCCCCAGCACCCTGTGTTACTGACTGTATCTGTACTGATGTTAATCCAGCTCCCTCACACTGTCACTCAGTAACCCTTCTCCCCCAGCTCACTGTGTTACTGACTGTATCTGTACTGATGTTAATCCAGCTCCCTCACACTCTCACTCAGTAACCCCTCTCCCCCAGCTCCCTGTGTTACTGACTGTATCTCTACTGATGTTAATCCAGCTCTCTCACACTGTCACTCTGTCACCCCTCTCCCCCAGCACCCTGTGTTACTGACTGTATCTGTACTGATGTTAATCCAGCTCCCTCACACTGTCACTCAGTAACCCCTCTCCCCCAGCACCCTGTGTTACTGACTGTATCTGTACTGATGTTAATCCAGCTCCCTCACACTCTCATTCAGTATCCTCTCTCCCCCAGCACACTGTGTTACTGACTGTATCTGTACTGATGTAAATCCAGCTCCCTCACACTCTCATTCAGTAACCTCTCTCCCCCAGCACACTGTGTTACTGACTGTATCTGTACTGACGTAAATCCAGCTCCCTCACACTGTCACTCAGTAACCCCTCTCCCCCAGCACCCTGTGTTACTGACTGTATCTGTACTGATGTTAATCCAGCTCCCTCACACTGTCACTCAGTAACCCCTCTCCCCCAGCTCCCTGTGTTACTGACTGTATCTCTACTGATGTTAATCCAGCTCCCTCACACTGTCACTCAGGAACCCCTCTCCCCCAGCACCCTGTGTTACTGACTGTATCTCTACTGATGCTAATCCAGCTCCCTCTCCTGTCACTCAGTAACACCTCTCCCCCAGCACCCTGTGTTACTGACTGTATCTCTACTGATGTTCATCCAGCTCCCTCACACTGTCACTCAGTAACCCCTCTCCCCGCAGCACCCTGTGTAACTGACTGCATCTGTACTGATATTAATCCAGCTCCCTCACACAGTCACTCAGTAACCCCTCTCCCCCCAGCACCCTATGTTACTGACTGTATCTGTACTGATGTTAATCCAGCTCCCTCACACTGTCACTCAGGAACCCCTCTCCCCCCAGCACCCTGTGTTACTGACTGTATCTGTACTGATGTTAATCCAGCTGCCTCACACTCTCACTCAGTAACCTCCTCCCCGAGCACACTGTGTTACTGACTGTATCTGTACTGATGTTAATCCAGCTCCCTCACACTGTCACTCAGTAACCCCTCTCCCCCAGCACCCTGTGTTACTGACTGTATCTCTACTGATGTTAATCCAGCTCCCGCACACTGTCACTCAGTAACCCCTCTCCCCCAGCACCCTGTGTTACTGACTGTATCTCTACTGATGTTAATCCAGCTCCCTCACACTGTCACTCAGTAAACTCTCTCCCCCAGCACCCTGTGTTACTGACTGTATCTGTACTGATGTTAATCCAGCTCCCTCACACTGTCACTCAGTAACCCCTCTCCCCCAGCACCCTGTGTTACTGACTCTATCTGTACTGATGTTAATCCAGCTCCCCGACACTGTCACTCAGTAACCCCTCTCCCCCAGCACCCTGTGTTACTGACTGTATCTGTACTGATGTTATTCCAGCTCCCTCACACTCTCATTCAGTAACCTCTCTCCCCCAGCACACTGTGTTACTGACTGTATCTGTACGGATGTAAATCCAGCTCCCTCACACTGTCACTCAGTAACCCCTCTCCCCCAGCACCCTGTGTTACTGACTGTATCTGTACAGGTGTTAATCCAGCTCCCTCACACTGTCACTCTGTAACCCCTCTCACCCCAGCACCCTGTGTTACTGACTGTATCTGTACTGATGTTAATCCAGCTCCCTCACACTGTCACTCAGTAACCCGTCTCCCCCAGCACCCTGTGTTACTGACTGTGTCTGTACTGATGATAATCCAGCTCCCTCACACTGTCACTCAGTAACCCCTCTCCCCCAGCACCCTGTGTTACTGACTGTATCTCTACTGATGCTAATCCAGCTCCCTCTCCTGTCACTCAATAACCCCTCTCCCCCAGCACCCTTTCTTACTGACTGTATCTGTACTGATGTTAATCCCGTTCCCTCACACTGTCACTCAGTAACCCCTCTCCCCCAGCACCCTGTGTTACTGACTGTATCTCCACTGATGTTAATCCAGTTCCCTCACACTGTCGCTCAATAACCCCTCTCCCCCAGCACCCTGTGTTACTGACTGTATCTGTACTGATGTTAATCCTGCTCCCTCACACTGTCACTCAGTAACCCCTCTCCCCCTGCACCCTGTGTTACTGACTGTATCTGTACTGATGTTAATCCAGCTCCCTCACACTCTCATTCAGTAACCTCTCTCCCCCAGCAGACTGTGTTACTGACTGTATCTGTACTGCTGTAAATCCAGCTCCCTCACACTCTCATTCAGTAACCTCTCTCCCCCAGCACACTGTGTTACTGACTGTATCTGTACTGATGTTAATCCTGCTCCCTCACACTGTCACTCAGTAACCCCTCTCCCCCAGCACCCTGTGTTACTGACTGTATCTCTACTGATGTTAATCCAGCTCCCTCACACTGTCACTCAGTAACCCCTCTCCCCCAGCACCCTGTGTTACTGACTGTATCTCGACTGATGCTAATCCAGCTCCCTCTCCTGTCACTCAGTAACACCTCTCCCCCAGCACCCTGTGTTACTGACTGTATCTCTACTGATGTTAATCCAGCTCCCTCACACTGTCACTCATTAACCCCTCTCCCCGCAGCACCCTGTGTAACTGACTGAATCTGTACTGATATTAATCCAGCTCCCTCACACAGTCACTCAGTAACCCCTCTCCCCCCAGCACCCTATGTTACTGACTGTATCTGTACTGATGTTAATCCAGCTCCCTCACACTGTCACTCAGGAACCCCTCTCCCCCCAGCATCCTGTGTTCCTGACTGTATCTGTACTGATGTTAATCCAGCAACCTCAGACTGTCACTCTGTAACCCCTCTCCCCCAGCACACTGTGTTACTGACTGTATCTCTACTGATGTTAATCCAGCTCCCTCACACTGTCACTCAGTAACCTCTCTCCCCCAGCACCCTGTGTTACTGACTGTATCTCTACTGATGTTAATCCAGCTCCCTCACACTGTCACTCAGTAACCTCTCTCCCCCAGCATCCTGTGTTACTGACTGTATCTGTACTGATGTTAATCCAGCTCCCTCACACTGTCACTCAGTAACCCCTCTCCCCCAGCACCCTGTGTTACTGACTGTATCTGTACTGATGTTAATCCAGCTCCCCGACACTGTCACTCAGTAACCCCTCTCCCCCAGCACCCTGTGTTACTGACTGTATCTGTACTGATGTTAATCCAGCTCCCTCACACTCTCATTCAGTAACCTCTCTCCCCCAGCACACTGTGTTACTGACTGTATCTGTACTGATGTAAATCCAGCTCCCTCACACTGTCACTCAGTCACCCCTCTCCCCCAGCACCCTGTGTTTCTGACTGTATCTGTACTGATGTTAATCCAGCTTCCTCACACTGTCACTCAGTAACCCCTCTCCCCCAGCACCCTGTGTTACTGACTGTATCTGTCCAGGTGTTAATCCAGCTCCCTCACACTGTCACTCTGTAACCCCTCTCACCCCAGCACCCTGTGTTACTGACTGTATCTAGACTGATGTTAATCCAGCTCCCTCACACTGTCACTCAGTAACCCGTCTCCCCCAGCACCCTGTGTTACTGACTGTATCTGTACTGATGATAATCCAGCTCCCTCACACTGTCACTCAGTAACCCCTCTCCCCCAGCACCCTGTGTTACTGACTGTATCTCTACTGATGTTAATCCAGCTCCCTCACACTGTCACTCAGTAACCCCTCTCCCCCAGCACCCTTTCTTACTGACTGTATCTGTACTGATGTTAATCCAGCTCCCTCACACTGTCACTCAGTTATCCCTCTCCCCCAGCACCCTGTGTTACTGACTGTATCTCTACTGATGTTAATCCAGCTCCCTCACACTGTCACTCAGTAACCCCTCTCCCCCAGCACCCTGTGTTACTGACTGTATCTCCACTGATGTTAATCCAGTTCCCTCACACTGTCACTCAGTAACCCCTCTCCCCCAGCACCCTGTGTTACTGACTGTATCTGTACTGATGTTAATCCAGCTCCCTCACATTCTCATTCAGTAACCTCTCTCCCCCAGCACACTGTGTTACTGACTGTATCTGTACTGATGTAAATCCAGCTCCCTCACACTCTCATTCAGTAACCTCTCTCCCCCAGCACACTGTGTTACTGACTGTATCTGTACTGATGTAAATCCAGCTCCCTCACACTGTCACTCAGTAACCCCTCTCCCCAGCACCCTGTGTTACTGACTGTATCTGTACTGATGTTAATCCAGCTCCCTCACACTATCACTCAGTAACCCCTCTCCCCCAGCTCCCTGTGTTACTGACTGTATCGGTACTGATGTTAATCCAGCTCCCTCACACTGTCACTCAGTAACCCCTCTCCCCCAGCTCCCTGTGTTACTGACTGTATCTCTACTGATGTTAATCCAGCTCTCTCACACTGTCACTCAGTAACCCCTCTCCCCCAGCACCCTGTGTTACTGACTGTATCTGTACTGATGTTAATCCAGCTCCCTCACACTGTCACTCAGTAACCCCTCTCCCCCAGCACCCTGTGTTACTGACTGTATCTGTACAGGTGTTAATCCAGCTCCCTCACACTGTCACTCTGTAACCCCTCTCACCCCAGCACCCTGTGTTACTGACTGTATCTGTACTGATGTTAATCCAGCTCCCTCACACTGTCACTCAGTAACCCGTCTCCCCCAGCACCCTGTGTTACTGACTGTGTCTGTACTGATGATAATCCAGCTCCCTCACACTGTCACTCAGTAACCCCTCTCCCCCAGCACCCTGTGTTACTGACTGTATCTCTACTGATGCTAATCCAGCTCCCTCTCCTGTCACTCAATAACCCCTCTCCCCCAGCACCCTTTCTTACTGACTGTATCTGTACTGATGTTAATCCCGTTCCCTCACACTGTCACTCAGTAACCCCTCTCCCCCAGCACCCTGTGTTACTGACTGTATCTCCACTGATGTTAATCCAGTTCCCTCACACTGTCGCTCAATAACCCCTCTCCCCCAGCACCCTGTGTTACTGACTGTATCTGTACTGATGTTAATCCTGCTCCCTCACACTGTCACTCAGTAACCCCTCTCCCCCTGCACCCTGTGTTACTGACTGTATCTGTACTGATGTTAATCCAGCTCCCTCACACTCTCATTCAGTAACCTCTCTCCCCCAGCAGACTGTGTTACTGACTGTATCTGTACTGCTGTAAATCCAGCTCCCTCACACTCTCATTCAGTAACCTCTCTCCCCCAGCACACTGTGTTACTGACTGTATCTGTACTGATGTTAATCCTGCTCCCTCACACTGTCACTCAGTAACCCCTCTCCCCCAGCACCCTGTGTTACTGACTGTATCTCTACTGATGTTAATCCAGCTCCCTCACACTGTCACTCAGTAACCCCTCTCCCCCAGCACCCTGTGTTACTGACTGTATCTCGACTGATGCTAATCCAGCTCCCTCTCCTGTCACTCAGTAACACCTCTCCCCCAGCACCCTGTGTTACTGACTGTATCTCTACTGATGTTAATCCAGCTCCCTCACACTGTCACTCATTAACCCCTCTCCCCGCAGCACCCTGTGTAACTGACTGAATCTGTACTGATATTAATCCAGCTCCCTCACACAGTCACTCAGTAACCCCTCTCCCCCCAGCACCCTATGTTACTGACTGTATCTGTACTGATGTTAATCCAGCTCCCTCACACTGTCACTCAGGAACCCCTCTCCCCCCAGCATCCTGTGTTCCTGACTGTATCTGTACTGATGTTAATCCAGCAACCTCAGACTGTCACTCTGTAACCCCTCTCCCCCAGCACACTGTGTTACTGACTGTATCTCTACTGATGTTAATCCAGCTCCCTCACACTGTCACTCAGTAACCTCTCTCCCCCAGCACCCTGTGTTACTGACTGTATCTCTACTGATGTTAATCCAGCTCCCTCACACTGTCACTCAGTAACCTCTCTCCCCCAGCATCCTGTGTTACTGACTGTATCTGTACTGATGTTAATCCAGCTCCCTCACACTGTCACTCAGTAACCCCTCTCCCCCAGCACCCTGTGTTACTGACTGTATCTGTACTGATGTTAATCCAGCTCCCCGACACTGTCACTCAGTAACCCCTCTCCCCCAGCACCCTGTGTTACTGACTGTATCTGTACTGATGTTAATCCAGCTCCCTCACACTCTCATTCAGTAACCTCTCTCCCCCAGCACACTGTGTTACTGACTGTATCTGTACTGATGTAAATCCAGCTCCCTCACACTGTCACTCAGTCACCCCTCTCCCCCAGCACCCTGTGTTTCTGACTGTATCTGTACTGATGTTAATCCAGCTTCCTCACACTGTCACTCAGTAACCCCTCTCCCCCAGCACCCTGTGTTACTGACTGTATCTGTCCAGGTGTTAATCCAGCTCCCTCACACTGTCACTCTGTAACCCCTCTCACCCCAGCACCCTGTGTTACTGACTGTATCTAGACTGATGTTAATCCAGCTCCCTCACACTGTCACTCAGTAACCCGTCTCCCCCAGCACCCTGTGTTACTGACTGTATCTGTACTGATGATAATCCAGCTCCCTCACACTGTCACTCAGTAACCCCTCTCCCCCAGCACCCTGTGTTACTGACTGTATCTCTACTGATGTTAATCCAGCTCCCTCACACTGTCACTCAGTAACCCCTCTCCCCCAGCACCCTTTCTTACTGACTGTATCTGTACTGATGTTAATCCAGCTCCCTCACACTGTCACTCAGTTATCCCTCTCCCCCAGCACCCTGTGTTACTGACTGTATCTCTACTGATGTTAATCCAGCTCCCTCACACTGTCACTCAGTAACCCCTCTCCCCCAGCACCCTGTGTTACTGACTGTATCTCCACTGATGTTAATCCAGTTCCCTCACACTGTCACTCAGTAACCCCTCTCCCCCAGCACCCTGTGTTACTGACTGTATCTGTACTGATGTTAATCCAGCTCCCTCACATTCTCATTCAGTAACCTCTCTCCCCCAGCACACTGTGTTACTGACTGTATCTGTACTGATGTAAATCCAGCTCCCTCACACTCTCATTCAGTAACCTCTCTCCCCCAGCACACTGTGTTACTGACTGTATCTGTACTGATGTAAATCCAGCTCCCTCACACTGTCACTCAGTAACCCCTCTCCCCAGCACCCTGTGTTACTGACTGTATCTGTACTGATGTTAATCCAGCTCCCTCACACTATCACTCAGTAACCCCTCTCCCCCAGCTCCCTGTGTTACTGACTGTATCGGTACTGATGTTAATCCAGCTCCCTCACACTGTCACTCAGTAACCCCTCTCCCCCAGCTCCCTGTGTTACTGACTGTATCTCTACTGATGTTAATCCAGCTCTCTCACACTGTCACTCAGTAACCCCTCTCCCCCAGCACCCTGTGTTACTGACTGTATCTGTACTGATGTTAATCCAGCTCCCTCACACTGTCACTCAGTAACCCCTCTCCCCCAGCACCCTGTGTTACTGACTGTATCTGTACTGATGTTATTCCAGCTCCCTCACACTCTCATTTAGTAACCTCTCTCCCCCAGCACATGTGTTACTGACTGTATCTGTACTGATGTAAATCCAGCTCCCTCACACTGTCACTCAGTAACCCCTCTCCCCCAGCACCCTGTGTTACTGACTGTATCTGTACTGATGTTATTCCAGCTCCCTCACACTCTCATTCAGTAACCTCTCTCCCCCAGCACACTGTTTTACTGACTGTATCTGTACTGATGTTAATCCAGCTCCCTCACACTGTCACTCAGTAACCCCTCTCCCCCAGCACCCTGTGTTACTGACTGTATCTGTACTGATGTTAATCCAGCTCCCTCACACTGTCACTCAGTAACCCCTCTCCCCCAGCACCCTGTGTTACTGACTGTATCTGTACTGATGTTAATCCAGCTCCCTCACACTGTCACTCAGGAACCCCTCTCCCCCAGCACCCTGTGTTACTGACTGTATCTCTACTGATGCTAATCCAGCTCCCTCCCCTGTCACTCAGTAACACCTCTCCCCCAGCACCCTGTGTTACTGACTGTATCTCTACTGATGTTAATCCAGCTCCCTCACACTGTCACTCAGTAACCCCTCTCCCCCCAGCACCCTATGTTACTGACTGTATCTGTACTGATGTTAATCCAGCTCCCTCACACTGTCACTCAGGAACCCCTCTCCCCCCAGCACCCTGTGTTACTGACTGTATCTGTACTGATGTTATTCCAGCACCCTCAGACTGTCACTCTGTAACCCCTATTCCCCAGCACACTGTGTTACTGACTGTATCTGTACTGATGTTAATCCAGTTCCCTCACACTCTCACTCAGTAACCTCTCTCCCCCAGCACACTGTGTTACTGACTGTATCACTCCTGATGTTAATCCAGCTCCCTCACACTGTCACTCAGTAACCTCTCTCCCCCAGCACCCTGTGTTACTACTGTATCTGTACTAATAGTTTAAGGGCTGCGGAAAGGCACTTCGAGGGGGATCTGCACACTGAGGTAATATGGGCTGAGGTTAGAAATAGGAAAGGAGCGGTCACATTGTTAGGAGTTTACTATAGGCCCCCAAATAGTAATAGCGATGTGGCGGAAGAAATTGCTAAGCAGATTATGGATAGGTGTGGGGGTCACAGGGTAGTTGTCATGGAGGACTTTAACTTTCCAAATCTTGATTGGAACCTTTGTAGGTCAAATAGTTCGGATGGGGCAGTTTTTGTGCAGTGTGTGCAGGAGGGTTTCCTGACACAATATGTGGATAGGCCGACAAGAGGTGAGGCCACATTGGATTTGGTACTGGGAAATGAACCGGGCCAAGTGTTAGATTTGTTTGTGGGAGAGCACTTTGGAGATAATGACCACAATTCGGTGTCTTTTGTTATTGCAATGGAGAGGGATAGGGCCGTACGGCAGGGCAAGGTTTACAATTGGGGGAGAGGTAATTATGATGCGATAAGGGAATAATTAGGGGGCATAAGTTGGGAACAGAAACTGTCAGAGAAAGGAACTCATGAAAAGTGGAACTTTTTCAAGGAACATATACTGGATGTCCTTGATAGGTATGTCCCTGTCAGCAGGGAGGAAATGGCCGAGTGAGGGAACCATGGTTCACAAAAGAGGTGGAATGTCTTGTGAAAAGGAAGAGGGAAGCTTATGTAGGGATGAGGAAACAAGGTTCAGATGGCTCGATTGAGGGTTACAAGTTAGCAAGGAATGAGCTGGAAAAGGGGCTTAGGAGAGCTAGGAGGGGACACGAGAAGTCCTTGGTGGGTCGGATCAAGGAAAACCCCAAGGCTTTTTACTCTTATGTGAGGAATAAAAGAATGACCAGGGTGAGGTTAGGGCCGGTCAAGGACAGTAGTGGGAACTTGTGTATGGAGTCAGTAGAGATAGGCGAGGTGATGAATGAATACTTTTCTTCAGTGTTCAGCAAGGAGAGGGGCCATGTTTTTGAGGAAGAGAAGGTGTTACAGGCTTATAGGCTGGAGGAAATAGATGTTCGGAGGGAGGATGTCCTGGCAGTTTTGAATAAACTGAAGGTCGATAAGTCCCCTGGGCCTGATGAAATGTATCCTAGGATTCTTTGGGAGGCAAGGGATGAAATTGCAGAGCCTTTGGCTTTGATCTTTGGGTCCTCGCTGTCCACAGGGATGGTGCCAGAGGACTGGAGAATGGCGAATGTTGTTCCTCTGTTTAAGAAAGGGAATAGAAATGACCCTGGTAATTATAGACCGGTTAGTCTTACTTCGGTGGTTGGTAAATTGATGGAAAAGGTCCTTAGAGATGGGATTTACGACCATTTAGAAAGATGCGGACTAATCCGGGATAGTCAGCACGGATTCGTGAAGGGCAAGTCGTGCCTCACAAATTTGATCGAATTTTTTGAGGAGGTAACTAAGTGTGTTGATGAAGGTAGGGCAGTTGATGTCATATACATGGATTTTAGTAAGGCGTTTGATAAGGTCCCCCATGGTCGGTTTATGATGAAAGTGAGGAGGTGTGGGATAGAGGGAAAGTTGGCCGATTGGATAGGTAACTGGCTGTCTGATTGAAGACAGAGGGTGGTGGTGGATGGAAAATTTTCGGATTGGAGGCAGGTTGCTAGCGGAGTGCCGCAGGGATCAGTGCTTGGTCCTCTGCTCTTTGTGATTTTTATTAATGACCTAGAGGAGGGGGCTGAAGGGTGGATCAGTAAATTTGCTGATGACACCAAGATTGGTGGAGTAGTGGATGACGTGGAGGGCCGTTGTAGGCTGCAAAGAGACATAGATAGGATGCAAAGCTGGGCTGAAAAATGGCAAATGGAGTTTAACCCTGATAAATGTGAGGTGATTCATTTTGGTAGGACTAATTTAAATGTGGATTACAGGGTCAAAGGTAGGGTTCTGAAGACTGTGGAGGAACAGAGAGATCTTGGGGTTCATATCCACAGATCTCTAAAGGTTGCCACTCAAGTGGATAGAGCTGTGAAGAAGGCCTATAGTGTGTTAGCTTTTATTAACAGGGGGTTGGAGTTTAAGAGCCGTGGGGTTATGCTGCAACTGTACAGGACCTTGGTGAGACCACATTTGGAATATTGTGTGCAGTTCTGGTCACCTCACTATAAGAAGGATGTGGAAGCGCTGGAAAGAGTGCAGAGGAGATTTACCAGGATGCTGCCTGGTTTGGAGGGTAGGTCGTATGAGGAATGGTTGAGGGAGCTAGGGCTGTTCTCTCTGGAGCGGAGGAGGCTGAGGGGAGACTTAATCGAGGTTTATAAAATGATGAAGGGGATAGATAGAGTGAACGTTCAAAGCCTATTTCCTCGGGTGGATGGAGCTATTACAAGGGGGCATAACTATAGGGTTCGTGGTGGCAGATACAGGAAGGATATCAGAGGTAGGTTCTTTATGCAGAGAGTGGTTGGGGTGTGGAATGGACTGCCTGCAGTGATAGTGGAGTCAGACACTTTAGGAATATTTAAGCGGTTATTGGATAGGCACTGGAGCACACCAGGATGATAGGGAGTGGGATAGCTTGATCTTGGTTTCAGATAAAGCTCGGCACAACGTTGTGGGCCGAAGGGCCTGTTCTGTGCTGTACTGTTCTATGTTCTCATGTTAATCCAGTTCCCTCACACTGTCACTCAGTAACCCCTCTCCCCCCAGCACCCTGTGTTACTGACTGTATCTGTACTGATGTTAATCCAGCTCCCTCACACTGTCACTCAGTACCCCCTCTCCCCCCAGCACCCTGTGTTACTGACTGTATCTGTACTGATGTTAATCCAGCTCCCTCACACTGTCACTCAGTAACCCCTCTCCCCCAGCACCCTGTGTTACTGACTGTGTCTCTCCTGATATTAATCCAGCTCCCTCACACTGTCACTCAGTAACCCCTCTCCCCCCAGCACCCTGTGTTACTGACTGTATCTGTACTGATGTTAATCCAGCTCCCACACACTGTCACTCAGTAACCCCTCTCCCCCAGCACCCTGTGTTACTGACTGTATCTGTACTGATGTTAATCCAGCTCCCTCACACTCTCACTCAGTAACCCCTCTCCCCCAGCACCCTGTGTTACTGACTGTATCTGTACTGATGTTAATCCAGCTCCCTCACACTGTCATTCAGAAACCCCTCTCCCCCAGCATTATAAGAAAGATGTGGAAGCGTTGGAAAGGGTGCAGAGGAGATTTACTAGGATGTTGCCTGGTATGGTGGGAAGGTCTTATGAGGAAAGGCTGAGGGACTTGAGGCTGTTTTCGTCAGAGAGAAGAAGGTTAAGAGGTGACTTAATACAGGCATACAAGATGATCAGAGGATTAGATAGGGTGGATAGTGAGAGCCTTTTTCCTTGGATGGTGATGGCTAACACGAGGGGACATAGCTTTAAATTGAGGGGTGAGAGATATAGGACAGATGTTAGAGGTAGGTTCTTTACTCAGAGAGTAGTAAGGGCGTGGAATGCACTGCCGGCAGCAGTAGTGGACTCGTCAACATTAAGACCATTCAAGTGGTTATTGGATAAACATATGGATGATATTGGAATAGTGTAGATTAGAGGGGCTTTAGATTGGTTTCACTGGTCGGCGCAACATCGAGGGCTGAAAGGCCTGTACTGCGCTGTAATGTTCTATGTTCTCTGCTCTATGTTCATCCCCTTCTCCAGCCTGTTACACAGGAACAGGAGGAGGCCATTCAGCCCCTTCTCCAGCCTGTTACACAGGAACAGGAGGAGGCCATTCAGCCCCTTCTCCAGCCTGTTACATAGGAACAGGAGGGGGCCCCATTCAGCCCCTTCTCCAGCCTGTTACACAGGAACAGGAGGAGGCCATTCAGCCCCTTCTCCAGCCTGTTACACAGGAACAGGAGGAGGCCATTCAGCCCCTTCTCCAGCCTGTTACACAGGAAGAGGAGTAGGCTATTCAGCCCCTTCCCCAGTCTGTTGCACAGGAACAGGAGGAGGCTATTCAGCCCCTTCTCCAGTCTGTTACACAGGAACAGGAGGAGGCCCCATTCAGCCACTTCTCCAGCCTGTTACACAGGAACAGGAGGAGGCCCCATTCAGCCCCTTCTCCAGGCTGTTACACAGGAACAGGAGGAGGCCATTCAGCCCCTTCTCCAGCCTGTTACACAGGAACAGGAGGAGGCCATTCAGCCCCTTCTCCAGCCTGTTACACAGGAACAGGAGGAGGCCATTCAGCCCCTTCTCCAGCCTGTTACACAGGAACAGGAGGAGGCCATTCAGCCCCTTCTCCAGCCTGTTACACAGGAACAGGAGGAGGCTATTCAGCCCCTTCCCCAGTCTGTTGCACAGGAACAGGAGGAGGCCCCATTCAGCCCCTTCTCCAGTCTGTTACACAGGAACAGGAGGAGGCCCCATTCAGCCACTTCTCCAGCCTGTTACACAGGCACACACACACTGACACACACACACAGTGATACACACTGACACACACACACAGTGACACACACTGACACACAAACAGTGATACACACTCACACACACACACACACAGTGACACTGTCCCTCACACACGCAGTGATACACACTGACACACACACACACAGTGATACACACTGACCCACACACACACACAGTGATACACACTGACACACACACACAGTGATACACACTGACACACACAGTGATACGCACTGGCACACACACACACACACACACACACACACACAGTGATACACACTGACACACACACAGTGATACACACTGACACACACACAGTGATACACACTGACACACACACAGTGATACACATTGACACACACACAGTGATACACATTGACACATACACACACACACAGTGATACACACTGACACACACACAGTGATACACATTGACACATACACACACACACAGTGATACACACTGACACACACACACACACAGTGATACACACTGACACACACACACAGTGATTCACACTGACACACACAGTGATACGCACTGGCACACACACACACACACACAGTGATACACACTGACACACACAGTGATACACATTGACACACACACAGTGATGCACACTGACACACACACTGACACACACAGTGATACACACTGACACACACACACAGTGATACACACTGACACACACACACTCAGTGACACACACACAGTGATACACACAGTGATACACACTGACACACACAAACACACACTTATACACAGCTACACACACACACACACAAACAGTGATGCAACACTGACCCACACAAACACAGTGATACACACTGACACACACACACACAGTGAAGCACACTGACACACAGTGATACACAGTGACCCACACACACACACACACAGTGATACACACTGACCCACACACACAGTGATACAGACTGAACAACACACACACACAGTGATACACACTGACCCACACACACACACACACACAGTGATACACACTGACACACACACAGTGATACACACTGACACACACACACAGTGATGCACACTGACACACACAAAGTGATACACACTGACACACAGTGATACACAGTGACCCACACACACACACACACATAGTGATACACACTGACCCACACACACACAGTGATACAGACTGAACAACACACACACACAGTGATACACACTGACCCACACACACACAGTGATACACACTGACCCACACACACACAGTGATACACACTGAACAACACACACACACTGTTGCACACCTAAACACACCCACACACACACACACAGTGATGCACACTGACCCACAGAAACACAGTGACAAAAAAACTGACCCACACACACACGTTGACACGCACACAGTGATACACACTGACCCACATAGACACAGTGATACACACTGATCCACACACACAGTGATACACACTGACACACACACCGTGACACACACTGACACACACACAGTGATACACACTGACACACACACACACACACAGTGATACACACTTACACATACACACAAAGTGACACACACTGACCCACACACACACAGTGATACACGCTGACACACACACACACAGTGAAACACACTGACACACACACACAGTGATACACACTGACACACACACAGTGACACACACTAACCCACACACACACAGTGATACACGCTGACACACACACACAGTGATACACACTGACACACACACAGTGAAACACACTGACCCACACACATTGTGATACACACTGACACACACACACACAGTGATACACACTGACACACACATACACACACACAGTGATACACACTGACACACACACACACACACAGTGACACACACTGACACACACACAGTGATACACACTGACACACACACACACACACACAGTGACACTGTCCCTCACACACGCAGTGATACACCCTGACACACACACACACAGTGATACACACTGAACCACACACACACACAGTGATACACACTGACACACACACACAGTGACACACACTGACACACACAGTGATACGCACTGGCACACACACACACACACACAGTGATACACACTGACACACACACAGTGATACACACTGACACATACACAGTGACACACACTGACCCACACACATAGTGATACACACTGATACACACACACACAGTGATACACACTGACACACACACAGTGACACACACTGACGCACACACAGTGATACACACTGACACACACACACACAGTGATACACACTTACACATACACACAAAGTGACACACACTGACCCACACACACACAGTGATACACGCTGACACACACACACACAGTGATACACACTGACACACACACACAGTGATACACACTGACACACACACAGTGACACACACTAACCCACACACACACACACACACAGTGATACACACTGACACACACACAGTGAAACACACTGACCCACACACATAGTGATACACACTGACACACACACACACAGTGATACACACTGACACACACATACACACACACAGTGATACACACTGACACACACACAGTGACACACACTGACCCACACACACAGTGATACACACTGACACACACACACAGTGATACACACTGACACACACACACAGTGACACACACTGACACACACACAGTGATACACACTGACACACACACACACACAGTGACACTGTCCCTCACACACGCAGTGATACACCCTGACACACACACACACAGTGATACACACTGACCCACACACACACACAGTGATACACACTGACACACACACACAGTGACACACACTGACACACACAGTGATACGCACTGGCACACACACACACACACACACACACAGTGATACACACTGACACACACACAGTGATACACACTGACACACACACAGTGACACACACTGACCCACACACACAGTGATACACACTGATACACACACACACAGTGATACACACTGACACACACACACACACAGTGATACACACTGACACACACACAGTGACACACACTGACCCACACACACAGTGATACACACTGACACACACACAAACACACAGTGATACACACTGACACACACACACAGTGACACACACACAGTGATACACACTGACACACACACACACACACACACAGTGACACTGTCCCTCACACGCAGTGATACACACTGACACTCACACACACACACAGTGATACACACTGACCCACACACACACACAGTGATACACATTGACACACACACACACACACACACACACACACAGTGATACACACTGACACACACACACACACAGTGATACACACTGACACACGCACACACAGTGTACACACTGACACACACAGTGATACGCACTGGCACACACACACACACACAGTGATACACACTGACACACACACAGTGATACACATTGACACACACACAGTGATACACATTGACCCATACGCACACACACAGTGATACACACTGACACACACACACACACACAGTGATACACACTGACACACACACACACACACCCAGTGACACACACAGTGATACACACTGACACACACACAGTGATACATACTGACACACACATTGACACACACTGACCCACACACACACACACAGTGATGCACACTGACACACACACTCACACACAAAGTTACACACACACATTGATACACACTGACACACACACACACACACACACAGTTACACTGTCGCTCACACACGCAGTGATACACACTGACACACACACACACACACACACACACAGTGATACACACTGACACACACAGTGACACGCACTGACACACACACACGCACAGTGATACACACTGACCGACACACACACACACAAAGTTACACACACACATTGATACACACTGACACACACACACACACAGTGATGCACACTGACACACACACTCACACACAAAGTTACACACACACATTGATACACACTGACACACACACACACACACACACAGTGATACACACTGACACACACAGTGACACGCACTGACACACACACACGCACAGTGATACACACTGACCGACACACACACACACACAGTGATGCACACTGACACGCACACTCACACACAAAGTGACACACACACATTGATGCACACTGACACACACACACACAGTGACACTGTCGCTCACACACGCAGTGATACACACTGACACACACACACACACGCAGTGATACACACTGACACACACACACACACACAGTGATACACACTGACACACACACACACGCCCAGTGATACACAATGACACACACACACACACACACAGTGACACACACTGACCCACACACACAGTGATACACACTGACACACACACACAGTGATACACACTGACACACACACACTCAGTGACACACAGTGATACACACTGACACACACACTCAGTGACACACAGTGACACACACACAGTGATACACACTGACACACACACACTCAGTGATACACACTGAACCATACACACACACAGTGATGCACACTGACACACACAGTGATGCACACTGACACACACACTCACACACACAGTGATACACACTGACACACACACACTCAGTGACACACACACAGTGATACACACTGAGACACACACACACACACAGTGATACACACTGACACATACACACACAGTGACACACACTGACCCACACACACACAGTGACACACACTGACCCACACACACACAGTGATACATGCTGACACACACACAAAGTGATACACACTGACACACACACACAGTGATACACACTGACACACACACACACAGTGATACACACTGACACACACACAGTGAAACACACTAACCCACACACACACACACACCCAGAGATACACACTGACACACACACAGTGAAACACACTGACCCACACACATAGTGATACACACTGACACACACACACACAGTGATACACACTGACACACACACAGTGACACACAGTGACCCACACACGCAGTGATACACACTGACACACACACACACAGTGATACACACTGACACATACACACAGTGACACACACTGACACACACACAGTGATACACACTGACACACACACACACACATACAGTGACACTGTCCCTCACACACGCAGTGATACACACTGACACACACACACAGTGATACACACTGACACACACACACACACAGTGATACACACTGACACACACACACAGTGACACACACTGACACACACAGTGATACGCACTGGCACACACACACACACAGTGATACACACTGACACACACACAGTGATACACACTGACACACACACACAGTGACACACTCTAACCCACACACACACACACACACACACAGTGATACACACTGACACACACACAGTGAAACACACTGACCCACACACAGGGCGATACACACTGACACACACACACACAGCGATACACACTGACACACACACACACACACACAGCGATACACACTGACACACACACACACACACAGTGATACACACTGACACACACACACACACACAGTGATACACAGTGACACACACACAGTGACACACACTGACCCACACACACAGTGATACACACTGACACACACACAGTGATACACACTGACACACACACACAGTGACACACACTGACACACACACAGTGATACACACTGACACACACACACACAGTGATACACACTGAACCATACACACACACAGTGATGCACACTGACACACACAGTGATGCACACTGACACACACACTCACACACACAGTGATACACACTGACACACACACACTCAGTGACACACACACAGTGATACACACTGAGACACACACACACACACAGTGATACACACTGACACATACACACACAGTGACACACACTGACCCACACACACACAGTGACACACACTGACCCACACACACACAGTGATACATGCTGACACACACACAAAGTTATACACACTGACACACACACACAGTGATACACACTGACACACACACACACAGTGATACACACTGACACACACACAGTGATACACACTGACACACACACACAGTGACACACTCTAACCCACACACACACACACACACCCAGAGATACACACTGACACACACACAGTGAAACACACTGACCCACACACATAGTGATACACACTGACACACACACACACAGTGATACACACTGACACACACACAGTGACACACACTGACCCACACACGCAGTGATACACACTGACACACACACACACAGTGATACACACTGACACATACACACAGTGACACACACTGACACACACACAGTGATACACACTGACACACACACACACACATACAGTGACACTGTCCCTCACACACGCAGTGATACACACTGACACACACACACAGTGATACACACTGACACACACACACACACAGTGATACACACTGACACACACACACAGTGACACACACTGACACACACAGTGATACGCACTGGCACACACACACACACAGTGATACACACTGACACACACACAGTGATACACACTGACACACACACACAGTGACACACTCTAACCCACACACACACACACACACACAGTGATACACACTGACACACACACAGTGAAACACACTGACCCACACACAGGGCGATACACACTGACACACACACACACAGCGATACACACTGACACACACACACACACACACAGCGATACACACTGACACACACACACACACACAGTGATACACACTGACACACACACACACACACAGTGATACACAGTGACACACACACAGTGACACACACTGACCCACACACACAGTGATACACACTGACACACACACAGTGATACACACTGACACACACACACAGTGACACACACTGACACACACACAGTGATACACACTGACACACACACACACAGTGACACTGTCCCTCACACACGCAGTGATACACACTGACACACACACACACAGTGATACACACTGACCCCCACACACACACACAGTGATACACACTGACACACACACACAGTGATACACACTGACACACACACACAGTGATACACACTGTCACACACACTGATACGCACTGGCACACACACACACAGTGATACACATTGACACAGACACAGTGATACAAATTGACACATACACACACAGTGATACACACTGACACACACACAGTGATACACATTGACACGTACACACACACACACAGTGATACACATTGACACACACAGTGATACGCACTGACACACACACACACACAGTGATACACACTGACACACACACACAGTGACACACACTGACACACACACAGTGATACATACTGACACACACACACACACACACAGTGACACTGTCCCTCACACACGCAGTGATACACACTGACCCACACACACACACAGTGATACACACTGACACACACACACAGTGATACACACTGACACACACACACAGTGATACACACTGACACACACAGTGACACACACTGACCCACACGCACTCAGTGATACACACTGAACCATACACACACACAGTGATGCACACTGACACACACACTCACACACACCGTGATACACACTGACACACACACACACAGTGATACACACTGACACACACACAGTGAAACACACTAACCCACACACACACACACACCCAGAGATACACACTGACACACACACAGTGAAACACACTGACCCACACACATAGTGATACACACTGACACACACACACACAGTGATACACACTGACACACACACAGTGACACACACTGACCCACACACGCAGTGATACACACTGACACACACACACAGTGATACACACTGACACATACACACAGTGACACACACTGACACACACACAGTGATACACACTGACACACACACACACACATACAGTGACACTGTCCCTCACACACGCAGTGATACACACTGACACACACACACAGTGATACACACTGACACACACACACACACAGTGATACACACTGACACACACACACAGTGACACACACTGACACACACAGTGATACGCACTGGCACACACACACACACAGTGATACACACTGACACACACACAGTGATACACACTGACACACACACACAGTGACACACTCTAACCCACACACACACACACACACACAGTGATACACACTGACACACACACAGTGAAACACACTGACCCACACACAGGGCGATACACACTGACACACACACACACAGCGATACACACTGACACACACACACACACACACAGCGATACACACTGACACACACACACACACACAGTGATACACACTGACACACACACACACACACAGTGATACACAGTGACACACACACAGTGACACACACTGACCCACACACACAGTGATACACACTGACACACACACAGTGATACACACTGACACACACACACAGTGACACACACTGACACACACACAGTGATACACACTGACACACACACACACAGTGACACTGTCCCTCACACACGCAGTGATACACACTGACACACACACACACAGTGATACACACTGACCCCCACACACACACACAGTGATACACACTGACACACACACACAGTGATACACACTGACACACACACACAGTGATACACACTGTCACACACACTGATACGCACTGGCACACACACACACAGTGATACACATTGACACAGACACAGTGATACAAATTGACACATACACACACAGTGATACACACTGACACACACACAGTGATACACATTGACACGTACACACACACACACAGTGATACACATTGACACACACAGTGATACGCACTGACACACACACACACACAGTGATACACACTGACACACACACACAGTGACACACACTGACACACACACAGTGATACATACTGACACACACACACACACACACAGTGACACTGTCCCTCACACACGCAGTGATACACACTGACCCACACACACACACAGTGATACACACTGACACACACACACAGTGATACACACTGACACACACACACAGTGATACACACTGACACACACAGTGACACACACTGACCCACACGCACTCAGTGATACACACTGAACCATACACACACACAGTGATGCACACTGACACACACACTCACACACACCGTGATACACACTGACACACACACACACAGTGATACACACTGACACACACACACTCAGTGACACACACACGGTGATACACACTGAGACACACACACACAGTGATACACACAGACACACAGTGACACACACTGACCCACACACACACAGTGATACACACTGACCCACACACACACACAGTGATGCACACTGACACACACACTCACACACACAGTGACACCCACTGACACACACATCGACACTGACCCTCACACACACTGATACACACACAGTGACACACACTGAGACACACACACACTCACAAAAACACACAGTGATACACACTGACACACACTCACACACACAGTGACACACACTGACATGCACACACACAGTGAGACACACTGACATACACACACAGTGATACACACTGACACACACACACAGTGAGACACACTGATACACACACACAGTGACACACACTAACACACACACACACACACAGTGACACTGTCCCTCACACACGCAGTGATACACACTGACACACACACACACACAGTGATACACACTGACCCACACACACACACAGTGATACACACTGACACACACAGTGATACACACTGACACACACAGTGACACACACTGACCCACACGCACTCAGTGATACACACTGAACCATACACACACACAGTGATGCACACTGACACACACACTCACACACACAGTGATACACACTCACACACACACACAGTGATACACACTGACACACACACACTCAGTGACACACACACAGTGATACACACTGAGACACACACACACAGTGATACACACAGACACACAGTGACACACACTGACCCACACACACACAGTGATACACACTGACCCACACACACACACAGTGATGCACACTGACACACACACTCACACACACAGTGACACCCACTGACACACACATCGACACTGACCCTCACACACACTGATACACACACACATACAGTGACACACACTGAGACACACACACACTCACAAAAACACACAGTGATACACACTGACACACACTCACACACACAGTGACACACACTGACATGCACACACACAGTGAGACACACTGACATACACACACAGTGATACACACTGACACACACACACAGTGAGACACACTGATACACACACACAGTGACACACACTAACACACACACACACACACAGTGACACTGTCCCTCACACACGCAGTGATACACACTGACACACACACACACACAGTGATACACACTGACCCACACACACACACAGTGATACACACTGACACACACAGTGATACACACTGACACACACAGTGACACACACTGACCCACACGCACTCAGTGATACACACTGAACCATACACACACACAGTGATGCACACTGACACACACACTCACACACACAGTGATACACACTCACACACACACACAGTGATACACACTGACACACACACACTCAGTGACACACACACAGTGATACACACTGAGACACACACACACAGTGATACACACAGACACACAGTGACACACACTGACCCACACACACACAGTGATACACACTGACCCACACACACACACAGTGATGCACACTGACACACACACTCACACACACAGTGACACCCACTGACAGACACATCGACACTGACCCTCACAAACACTGATACACACACACACACAGTGACACACACTGAGACACACACACACTCACAAAAACACACAGTGATACACACTGACACACACTCACACACACAGTGACACACACTGACATGCACACACACAGTGAGACACACTGACACACACACACAGTGACACACACTGACACACACACACAGTGAGACACACTGATACACACACACAGTGAGACACACTGACACACACACACACACACACAGTGAGACACACTGACACACACACACAGTGATACACACTGACACACACACAGTGACACACACTAATACACACACACAGTGATACACACTGACACACACACACACAGTGAGACACACTGACACACACACAGTGACACACACTGACCCACACACACACACAGTGATACACACTGACACACACACAGTGACACACACTGATACACGCACACAGGGAGACACACTGACACACACACACAGTGATACACACTGACACACACACAGTGACACACACTGATACACGCACACAGTGAGACACACTGACACACACACAGTGACACACACTGATACACACACACAGTGATACACACTGACACACACTCACACTCACACACACAGTGACACACACTGACACGCACACACACAGTGAGACACACTGACACACACACAGTGATACACACTGACACACAGTGTTACACACTGACCCACACACACTCAGTGATACACACTGACAGACACACACAGTGACACACACTGACACACACACAGTGATACACACTGACACACACACACACACACAGTGACACTGTCCCTCACACACGCAGTGATACACACTGACACACACACACACAGTGATACACACTGACCCACACACACACACAGTGATGCACACTGACACACACACTCACACACACAGTGATACACACTGACACACACTCACAGTGATACACACTGACACACACACACTCAGTGACACACACACAGTGATACACACTGAGACACACACACACAGTGATACACACAGACACACAATGACACACACTGACCCACACACACACAGTGATACACACTGACCCACACACACACACACAGTGATGCACACTGACACACACTCACACACACAGTGACACACACTGACACACACATCGACACTGACCCTCACACACACTGATGCACACACACACTGACAAAAACACACAGTGATACACACTGACACACACTCACACACACAGTGACACACACTGACATGCACACACACAGTGAGACACACTGACACACACACACACACAGTGACACACACTGACCCACACACACAGTGATACACACTGACCCACACACACACACACAGTGAGACACACTGATACACACACAGTGATACACACTGACACACACTCACACACACAGTGACACACACTGACACGCACACACACAGTGAGACACACTGACACACACACAGTGACACACACTGTTACATGCACACACAGTGATACACACTGACACACACACACTCAGTGAGACACACACACAGTGGCACACACTGACACGCACACACACAGTGAGACACACTGACACACACACACAGTGACACACACTGACACACACACACAGTGAGACACACACACAGTGGCACACACTGACATACACACAGTGACACACACTGACTCACACACAGTGATACACACTGACACACACACACAGTGACACACACTGACTCACACACACACACAGTGATACACACTGACACACACAGTGACACACACTGACTCACACACACACACACAGTGATACACACTGACACACACACAGTGACACACACACACACACAGTGACACACAGTGACACACACATGGACACTGACCCACACACACTCACACACAGTGACACACACTGACATGCACACACACAGTGAGACACACTGACATACACACACAGTGATACACACTGACACACACACACAGTGAGACACACTGATACACACACACAGTGACACACACTGACACACACACACACACACACAGTGACACGGTCCCTCACACACGCAGTGATACACACTGACACACACACACACACAGTGATACACACTGACCCACACACACACACAGTGATACACACTGACACACACAGTGACACACACTGACCCACACGCACTCAGTGATACACACTGAACCATACACACACACAGTGATGCACACTGACACACACACTCACACACACATTGATACACACTGACACACACACACAGTGATACACACTGACACACACACTCAGTGACACACACACAGTGATACACACTGAGACACACACACACAGTGATACACACAGACACACAGTGACACACACTGACCCACACACACACAGTGATACACACTGACACACACAGTGACACACACTGACTCACACACACACACACAGTGATACACACTGACACACACACAGTGACACACACACACACACAGTGACACACAGTGACACACACATGGACACTGACCCACACACACTCACACACAGTGACACACACTGACATGCACACACACAGTGAGACACACTGACATACACACACAGTGATACACACTGACACACACACACAGTGAGACACACTGATACACACACACAGTGACACACACTGACACACACACACACACACACACACAGTGACACTGTCCCTCACACACGCAGTGATACACACTGACACACACACACACACAGTGATACACACTGACACACACACACACAGTGATACACACTGACACACACACACAGTGATACACACTGACACACACAGTGACACACACTGACCCACACGCACTCAGTGATACACACTGAACCATACACACACACAGTGATGCACACTGACACACACACTCACACACACAGTGATACACACTGACACACACACACAGTGATACACACTGACACACACACACTCAGTGACACACACACGGTGATACACACTGAGACACACACACACAGTGATACACACAGACACACAGTGACACACACTGACCCACACACACACACTGATACACACTGACCCACACACACACACAGTGATGCACACTGACACACACACTCACACACACAGTGACACCCACTGACACACACATCGACACTGACCCTCACACACACTGATACACACACACATACAGTGACACACACTGAGACACACACACACTCACAAAAACACACAGTGATACACACTGACACACACTCACACACACAGTGACACACACTGACATGCACACACACAGTGAGACACACTGACATACACACACAGTGATACACACTGACACACACACACAGTGAGACACACTGATACACAGTGACACACACTAACACACACACACACACACACACACACACACAGTGACACTGTCCCTCACACACGCAGTGATACACACTGACACACACACACACACAGTGATACACACTGACCCACACACACACACAGTGATACACACTGACACACACACACAGTGATACACACTGACACACACAGTGACACACACTGACCCACACGCACTCAGTGATACACACTGAACCATACACACACACAGTGATGCACACTGACACACACACTCACACACACAGTGATACACACTGACACACACACACAGTGATACACACTGACACACACACACTCAGTGACACACACACAGTGATACACACTGAGACACACACACACAGTGATACACACAGACACACAGTGACACACACTGACCCACACACACACAGTGATACACACTGACCCACACACACACACAGTGATGCACACTGACACACACACTCACACACACAGTGACACCCACTGACAGACACATCGACACTGACCCTCACACACACTGATACACACACACACACAGTGACACACACTGAGACACACACACACTCACAAAAACACACAGTGATACACACTGACACACACTCACACACACAGTGACACACACTGACATGCACACACACAGTGAGACACACTGACACACACACACAGTGACACACACTGACACACACACACAGTGAGACACACTGATACACACACACAGTGAGACACACTGACACACACACACACAGTGAGACACACTGACACATACACAGTGACACACACTGACCCACACACACTCACAGTGATACACACTGACACACACACAGTGACACACACTGATACACGCACACAGGGAGACACACTGACACACACACACAGTGATACACACTGACACACACACAGTGACACACACTGATACACGCACACAGTGAGACACACTGACACACACACAGTGACACACACTGATACACACACACAGTGATACACACTGACACACACTCACACACACAGTGACACACACTGACACGCACACACACAGTGAGACACACTGACACACACACAGTGATACACACTGACACACAGTGTTACACACTGACCCACACACACTCAGTGATACACACTGACACACACACACAGTGACACACACTGACACACACACAGTGATACACACTGACACACACACACACACAGTGACACTGTCCCTCACACACGCAGTGATACACACTGACACACACACACACAGTGATACACACTGACCCACACACACACACAGTGATGCACACTGACACACACACTCACACACACAGTGATACACACTGACACACACACACAGTGATACACACTGACACACACACACTCAGTGACACACACACAGTGATACACACTGAGACACACACACACAGTGATACACACAGACACACAATGACACACACTGACCCACACACACACAGTGATACACACTGACCCACACACACACACACAGTGATGCACACTGACACACACTCACACACACAGTGACACACACTGACACACACATCGACACTGACCCTCACACACACTGATGCACACACACACTGACAAAAACACACAGTGATACACACTGACACACACTCACACACACAGTGACACACACTGACATGCACACACACAGTGAGACACACTGACACACACACACAGTGACACACACTGACCCACACACACAGTGATACACACTGACCCACACACACACACACAGTGAGACACACTGATACACACACTGTGATACACACTGACACACACTCACACACACAGTGACACACACTGACACGCACACACACAATGAGACACACTGACACACACACAGTGACACACACTGATACATGCACACACAGTGATACACACTGACACACACACACACAGTGAGACACACACACAGTGGCACACACTGACACGCACACACACAGTGAGACACACTGACACACACACAGTGACACACACTGACACACACACACAGTGAGACACACACACAGTGGCACACACTGACATACACACAGTGACACACACTGACTCACACACAGTGATACACACTGACACACACACACACAGTGACACACACTGACTCACACACACACACAGTGATACACACTGACACACACAGTGACACACACTGACTCACACACACACACACAGTGATACACACTGACACACACACAGTGACACACACACACACACAGTGACACACAGTGACACACACATGGACACTGACCCACACACACTCACATACAGTGACACACACTGACATGCACACACACAGTGAGACACACTGACATACACACACAGTGATACACACTGACACACACACACAGTGAGACACACTGATACACACACACAGTGACACACACTGACACACACACACACACACACAGTGACACTGTCCCTCACACACGCAGTGATACACACTGACACACACACACACACAGTGATACACACTGACCCACACACACACACAGTGATACACACTGACACACACACACAGTGATACACACTGACACACACACACTCAGTGACACACACACGGTGATACACACTGAGACACACACACACAGTGATACACACAGACACACAGTGACACACACTGACCCACACACACACACTGATACACACTGACCCACACACACACACAGTGATGCACACTGACACACACACTCACACACACAGTGACACCCACTGACACACACATCGACACTGACCCTCACACACACTGATACACACACACACACACAGTGACACACACTGAGACACACACACACTCACAAAAACACACAGTGATACACACTGACACACACTCACACACACAGTGACACACACTGACATGCACACACACAGTGAGACACACTGACATACACACACAGTGATACACACTGACACACACACACAGTGAGACACACTGATACACACACACAGTGACACACACTAACACACACACACACACACACACACAGTGACACTGTCCCTCACACACGCAGTGATACACACTGACACACACACACACACAGTGATACACACTGACACACACACACAGTGATACACACTGACACACACAGTGACACACACTGACCCACACGCACTCAGTGATACACACTGAACCATACACACACACAGTGATGCACACTGACACACACACTCACACACACAGTGATACACACTGACACACACACACAGTGATACACACTGACACACACACACTCAGTGACACACACACAGTGATACACACTGAGACACACACACACAGTGATACACACAGACACACAGTGACACACACTGACCCACACACACACAGTGATACACACGACCCACACACACACACAGTGATGCACACTGACACACACACTCACACACACAGTGACACCCACTGACAGACACATCGACACTGACCCTCACACACACTGATACACACACACACAGTGACACACACTGAGACACACACACAGTGAGACACACTGACACACACACACACACACACAGTGAGACACACTGACACACACACACAGTGATACACACTGACACACACACACAGTGACACACACTAATACACACACACAGTGATACACACTGACACACACACACAGTGAGACACACTGACACACACACAGTGAGACACACTGACACACACACAGTGACACACACTGACACACACACACACAGTGATACACACTGACACACACACAGTGACACACACTGATACACGCACACAGTGAGACACACTGACACACACACACAGTGATACACACTGACACACACACAGTGACACACACTGATACACGCACACAGTGAGACACACTGACACACACACAGTGACACACACTGATACACACACACAGTGATACACACTGACACACACTCACACACACAGTGACACACACTGACACGCACACACACAGTGAGACACACTGACACACACACAGTGATACACACTGACACACAGTGTTACACACTGACCCACACACACTCAGTGATACACACTGACACACACACACAGTGACACACACTGACACACACACAGTGATACACACTGACACACACACACACACACAGTGACACTGTCCCTCACACACGCAGTGATACACACTGACACACACACACACAGTGATACACACTGACCCACACACACACACAGTGATGCACACTGACACACACACTCACACACACAGTGATACACACTGACACACACACACAGTGATACACACTGACACACACACACTCAGTGACACACACACAGTGATACACACTGAGACACACACACACACAGTGATACACACAGACACACAATGACACACACTGACCCACACACACACAGTGATACACACTGACCCACACACACACACACACACACAGTGATGCACACTGACACACACTCACACACACAGTGACACACACTGACACACACATCGACACTGACCCTCACACACACTGATGCACACACACACTGACAAAAACACACAGTGATACACACTGACACACACTCACACACACAGTGACACACACTGACATGCACACACACAGTGAGACACACTGACACACACACACAGTGACACACACTGACCCACACACACAGTGATACACACTGACACACACACACACACACAGTGAGACACACTGATACACACACAGTGATACACACTGACACACACTCACACACACAGTGACACACACTGACACGCACACACACAGTGAGACACACTGACACACACACAGTGACACACACTGATACATGCACACACAGTGATACACACTGACACACTCACAGTGAGACACACACACAGTGGCACACACTGACACGCACACACACAGTGAGACACACTGACACACACACAGTGACACACACTGACACACACACACAGTGAGACACACACACAGTGGCACACACTGACATACACACAGTGACACACACTGACTCACACACAGTGATACACACTGACACACACACACAGTGACACACACTGCCTCACACACACACACAGTGATACACACTGACACACACAGTGACACACACTGACTCACACACGCACACACACAGTGATACACACTGACACACACACAGTGACACACACACACACACAGTGACACACAGTGACACACACATGGACACTGACCCACACACACTCACACACAGTGACACACACTGACTCACACACACACACAGTGATACACACAGTGACACACACACAGTGACACACACGTGGACACTGACCCTCACACACTGACACCAGCTTCCTGATTGGTTGAAGTGTCTGTCACTCCCGGATTTGCTCTGGGGGCGGGGCCGTTAGCTGCTGGTGTTCTGATTGGCTGACACGGCTGTCAGTCAGAAAGCTCAGCCTCTGATTGGCTCATCCGCTGTCAGTCAAAGTGCGGAGACCAGTCATTGGTGGACTTGGCTGTCAGGAAGTGAGCGGCAATTCTGATTGGCTGATTCGTGCAGTAGTCGATCTAGGCTCTGATTGGCTGAGGCAGTCAGTTAGCAATCCAGTCTCTGATTGGCTGAGGCGGTGATTTAGTGATCTCGCTCTGTGATTGGCTGAGGCGGTGATTTAATGATCCCTCTCTGTGATTGGCTGAGGCGGTGATTTAGTGATCCCGCTCTGTGATTGGCTGAGGCGGTGATTTAATGATCCCTCTCTGTGATTGGCTGAGGCGGTGATTTAGTGATCCCGCTCTGTGATTGGCTGAGGTGGTGATTTAGTGATCCCTCTCTGTGATTGGCTGAGGCGGTGATTTAGTGATCCCGCTCTGTGATTGGCTGTCAGTCAGTTTTGTTTCTTCATTAATTGAATAATTGATGTGAGCGGATATTTCACCGCGATCCTGATCTGCTCCCTGAACTTGGATTGAGTCACCGCGTAAATAAATGTGTTTGTGCAGCAATTTACATCCTGCAGCATCCATCCGACATGTTGAAATGTGAATTCAGGAAGAGTGACGTAAATAAATCCTTTCACTTTCGAATAGATAAAAAATATAACAGACACGGCCCAGAGGAGAATGAAAGCCCCGGAAATGCTGAAGAGTAAAATCATTGACTTCCTTCTGCTCTCCATCTCGGGGTCTCTGCGATTCTCTCCCTGACTCTGAGCCCTCAGTCCCTTCCGGACTCGACTGGTCACCAAAATGTGTCTGACTGTCAGAGCGTTAATCACCAGGATTAAACCGAATGGGAGCAATGGGGTTAAAACCCGATCAAACCAGGAAAATACAACCCAGCCAGGATCAGTCCAATAGCTTGTCTTTGTCACACAGCCCCACTGGACATTGTCCATTATCCACCCCGGTTCCAGTGCAAAGTACCGGGGGATGTGTCTCACAGAGAGTAGGAGGCCGGTTGTTGCCAGAACCACAGCCGCAGTTTTCCCGGTGCAATATTTAGTTTTCAGTTTCTGGCAGCGAATGGCCACAAATCGATCAAAGGAGAAAGTGATGGTGAACCAGACTGAACAGTCTCTGGCTGCAGACAGCGGGACAGAGTGAACACGACACACAGAGGTGAGGAACAGGAAACTCAGCGGGAAATAATAAACATTTATCTTGTCGAGAATGGGGTTAAAGATGATGAAGAGCAGATCCGCCGCTGCCATGGTCACCAGGTAGCGAGTGGTGCAGGTGGAGAGGCCACACTTTCCCCGACTCAGGATCACAATTCCCACTAAATTAACTGTCAGTGAAAAAGGGACAAGAGGCGGGAAATGAGTGAGTGAACATTCCCCATGTGTGAACCCACAGTAAGGAGAGGATTTCAGCATCAATCCAATGGGGTTCCCGGGGTGGCGGTGTTGTTGGAGGAGTTGTGTTAGAGATTAACATTGCAGATTGGAAAGTAGCCAATGTAACCCCGCTGGTTAAGTAGGGACTGGGGGACAGGAAGCTGTGAATTACACATCTCTCACTTTGATGGAGCAAATCTGCACATTCTCATCATTCAAATATTTCACACAGATTGCATTTCTCACCTGATGTGTTTTCCAGGGTTAATTCAGACTGGACGGGTTTCCCAATGAGACCCAAAGTGGACAGAGATAGAATCTGCAATCCCTTCCTGCACCCAATTATCAGAGCCCACCCCGGATTGAACACGTCTCTGGACTGGACAGCTGGTGGAGCTGGAAGTCAATTCAGGATTTTTCTATTCAACTTCCCCTCTCCAGATTTCCTCCCCATTCTGACTCTCCCCCGCTGCTTTTCTGCTTCTAATTTACAGATTATATCCTCTGTCCGTCTCTTTTTTCTTGTCTTCTCTCCCTCTCTCTTTGCCTGCTCCTTTGCTTCCCTATCTATCTCTTCCTAATCTCTTCTCTCCGACCATTATTCCCTCTATCTGGATTTCTCTCTTATCCAGTGCGTTTCCATTCTTCATTCACATTATAACTTTACCCCATATCTCCCTATCGCTCTCCAGTTGTTCTCTCTCTCCTCCTGTTTCTCCCCATATCTCTCTATCTCACCCCAGTATTGCTCTCCCCATCTCGCTTTCTCCCCATTCCTGTTCACCTCCCTCCAGAATCTCTCCCTCTCCCTTTCCAGCTTTCTTTGTGGGGATTTTAAGCACAGCATGATCCCATGGGCGGCACTGTGACCATATCCAGAGAGGACAAAGTGGGGGTGGGGGGAGACATGTCATTCCCCCAGCCTCGCGCTTGGTGTAATCCTCCACCCAGCTCCATGTGAATTCTGAGTTTGGATACATATCCCCTCAGTGACAGAAAGAGATAAACTCCCCTCTTTAAACTGGGGACAAGCTGTGTCCATTCCTTTGGTAGACTTTGTAAAATGAGCCTCCCAGTAGTTATTTATGAATAAATTAATCGATCTTTTGATTGATTTGTGTAAATAAGGAATCTCAGGGCTCTGACTGAGGCTATTCTCCAGAGACAGGAAGCTGGGCACTGACTCCTAACTGGAGACCCCCAGATAAGGTGGTTCTTCCCACCCCCTCACAGCAATATGACTTGTGGTTATTGGCAGTGTGGCTCAGAAATATTGCATCGCTCCTTTCAACACAGTGCACATGAGAGAGAGGGAAAGAAGCAGAGATATGGACAGAAATAGGAAGTTAGAAGGAGGGATGGAGAAAGAGGTGGTGGATGTGGTTGCAAAGACCTGGCTCTAGATAAGAACATCCATCTTTACAATGAGTGAGAGAGATAGGGGCAGGAGGAGAAAAGAGAAGGAGGGAGTGGAGCAGAGACAGAGGGAGGCCCGAGGGGAGTGGAAGGTCAAAGCAGAGGTGGTGATGGAGGGACAGCATTTGAGAAAGAGAGACAGGATGTGAGAGTCTCCAGTGTGTGGTCACCAGCTGCAGCTCCACTCAAACCCTGTCAGATAGTCTGGGAGGATTTAAAAAGTGCCCTGAAGGAATCAGCAGCCACTTCCCAAACTGAAAGAGGGAGTTGAGCGGCTTCTAGAGACTGAGAGGGGACCGGGGGGTGGGCAGGATGGAGCAGGGCTGGCATTTTAATTCAGGTTTAGAAGATTCTCTCTGTGGAACTCTCTCTCTCTCCATTTCAATGTTTCTGTCTGATTGGAAGAAATGGAGGGAAGGAAAGAGTGAGAGAGAATGAGGAGAACCAAGAATGAGAGGTTACAGAATAATAGAATCATACAGAGCAGAAGAGGCCCTTCAGCCCATCGAGTCTGCACTGTCACATTAGAAATACCTGAAATCCCACCTAACCCCATCTGTCAGCACTTGTCCCAGAGCCCTGAATGTTATGTTGTGCCAAGTGCTCATCCAGATACCTTTTAAAGGATGTGAGGGAACCCACCTCCACCACCCTCCCAGGCAGCGCATTCCAGACCCTCAACACCCTCGAGGGAGAAAAATATTTTCTCACACCCCCTCCGCCAACCTCCTTACCCCCACCGTGAACCTATGTCCCCTCGTGACTGACCCTTCAGATATGGGGAACAGTTGCTCCGTTTCCACTCTGTCCATGGCCCTCATAATCTTGTCTACCTCGATCAGGTCGCCCCTCAGTCTTCTCTGCTAAAACTTCAATAACCCAAGCCCACGCAACCTCTTTTCATAACGTTGATCTTCCATCCAAGGCAGCATCTTGGTGAATCTCCTCTGTACCCCCATCCAGCGCAAACACATCCTTCCTATAATGTGGCGATCAGAACTGCACACAGTACTCCACCTGGGGCCTCACCAAGGATCGAGACAATTAGAACATAAGAAATAGGAGCAGGAGTAGGCCATCTAGCCCCTCGAGCCTGCCCCGCCATTCAATAAGATCATGGCTGATCTGACGTGGATCAGTACCACTTACCCGCCTGATCCCCATAACCCTTAATTCCCTTACCGCTCAGGAATCCATCCATCCGCGCTTTAAACATATTCAGCGAGGTAGCCTCCACCACCTCAGTGGGCAGAGAATTCCAGAGATTCACCACCCTCTGGGAGAAGAAGTTCCTCCTCAACTCTGTCTTAAACCGACCCCCCTTTATTTTGAGGCTGTGTCCTCTAGTTTTAACTTCCTTACTAAGTGGAAAGAATCTCTCCGCCTCCACCCTATCCAGCCCCCGCATTATCTTGTAAGTCTCCATAAGATCCCCCCTCATCCTTCTAAACTCCAACGAGTACAAACCCAATCTCCTCAGCCTCTCCTCATAATCCAAACCCCTCATCTCCGGTATCAACCTGGTGAACCTTCTCTGCACTCCCTCCAATGCCAATATATCCTTCCTCATATAAGGGGACCAATACTGCACACAGTATTCCAGCTGCGGCCTCACCAATGCCCTGTACAGGTGCATCAAGACATCCCTGCTTTTATATTCTATCCCCCTCGCAATATAGGCCAACATCCCATTTGCCTTCTTGATCACCTGTTGTACCTGCAGACTGGGCTTCTGCGTCTCATGCACAAGGACCCCCAGGTCCCTTTGCACGGTAGCATGTTTTAATTTGTTTCCATTGAGATAGTAATCCCATTTGTTATTATTTCCTCCAAAGTGTATAACCTCGCATTTCTCAACGTTATACTCCATTTGCCATATCCTCGCCCACTCACTCAGCCTGTCCAAATCTCTCTGCAGATCTTCTCCGTCCTCCACACGATTCACTTTTCCACTTATCTTTGTGTCGTCTGCAAACTTCGTTACCCTACACTCCGTCCCCTCCTCCAGATCATCTATATAAATGGTAAACAGTTGCGGCCCGAGTACCGATCCCTGCGGCACGCCACTAGTTACCTTCCTCCAACCAGAAAAACACCCATTTGTTCCGACTCTTTGCTTTTGTAATTCCAACATTTTGTAATTGCTCTTTGCAATTCCGACATTACTTCCCTGCTTTTGTCATCTGTGCCTCGAATGATAAAGGCAAGTGTCCCATATGCAATTTTCACCTCCCTACTAACATGCCCTTCTGCTTTCAAAGATCTGTGGTCAAATACGCCAAGGTCACATTCTACCATAGATCTTCCTATAGTCCGAACATTCATTGAGGACTTCCTTGTCAAATTACTCCTTCCAAAGGGTATCAGCTCACACTTTTCATGGTTACATTCCATTAAACGGTGTAAAACACACTCCACACTGCGAACTGCACCTTGTGCGATCTTGCTGCAGAACTTGCTTTAAAGGTTGTCTCAGTGTTAAGAGAGAGTTTCATCTTTCCAGGGAAGTGAAGGGAATTCTCCTGACTTGGGACAATGCACACACACAGAGTGGAAGGTGTGTGGGGATTTGTGTTGGGTGATTTGGGGGAGGGGCTCACAGCAGGTGTGCGAATGGACGCAGGGGAAGGTCTGTGTTTCATTTGATTAGTTTCACAGTGCGGCTGCTGTGGGATCTTGCTGTGCATGCACACTCCTGGGCCTTTTGCCTGCCTTGTAACAATGATCATCCTCTTTGAAAATAGCTCACTGACTGCAAAGAAGGCTCCAAGGCCTTGAATATAAAAAAGCTTCAACTTGAACATTGGGACTGAGGGAGTTCATGATCACTTTCTGCAGAGGACTGAGGGGACATTCAGCCAATATCACATTGCTGCCTGTGGGATCTTACTGTGCGACCAATATTCCAGCCTCAGTTTGTACATTTGAACAAGAAACACACACACACAGAAAACAATTATCATAAACTCTGAACTGAATTTTGAAACTGACTCTGTGCTTTGGATCTTCCTGTGCACAAGTTGCATCAGAAATCTCTCAATTAACAGCAGTGAGGTCAGATTAACAATTAATCTCATCACTGTAAATAATTCTTGATGGCCTGGAATGAAAGTTATTTAACTAGAAGCGGGTGTAATTGTGGAATAAAAAATGTGTGTGAGGCAGAGAGATAAATGTGAGGGTGAAATGAAATGCACAGGGTTCTATTTGAATACAGTTTGCTGTGGCGGTGATTGTCGGAACTCTCGCTCTATGTCTGGTGTTGGGAAGCTGAGTTTGTGAAGTGTGGTCCCTTTAAAAGCTGGTTTTGTCTCCCTTTAAAGTTGGACTTGTGTCAATGCTTGGAGGCTTCAAATGCAGGTACAGACAGAGTACACAGACTGCAAGATTTGCAGCAAAGACCAAGTATTAGCGTCACCATGGCAACAGGCTTTGCAGGTTTTTGAATTTTGAGTTCAGCCTATCAGTTCAAAGAAGACACTCAGCTATCAGGAAGCTATCAAATGTTAATTTATTGCTGTTGACAAGATCAGATCAATCCTGGTGCAGGAAAATTCAGAGGTCATCACAGTATAAAAACAGGGGATCAACTGCCTGCCTGCAGTTCAACTGAAGGACTGCCACCTCTCAAAGCCCAGAGAGGGAAAGAGCAGCTCTCTCCAGCTTTGATTATCACTGAATAGACCTCTCCATCTATCGATCTGAATCAGAAGTAACTCGCAAGCAGCGGAATAGAGAGACGAACTCCAAAGGTTTTCCTAAATTATGTTCTTTTTTTTTCTGTTAGTGAATGTCCTTGTGTTTATTTGAACTGCATTCCAGTAGAATCTTACTTTAATCACAATGCTACTTCTTTATCTAAAGTTCCCTGCTGGTTAAATACATAAATTGTTAATTGTTCACTTAAATTGAGTGTCAGATATTTCTGTTGATTAACCACTAAATGTTAATGAAGAACAGTTCACACCTTCCCACACACCTTTCACACATCACAAAGCAAGGTGTTCCTCTTTGGGGAATTTGGCGTGGCTTGTTAAAAGGGCATCAACCTCTGTCTCATGTCACTGTCTCTCTATCTGTGTCTCTGTATCTCCATTATATGGCTTGTGAGAGAGAGGGAGTGAGAGAGTTGGGGCACAGGCTGAGGAAAGGCTGATGTTACAGAATGTGGGAGTGAGAGAGAAACGGGAGGATCAGGTTAAACGGGGAGAGATAGCTGAACATTGTGGAGTTGGGGTGGAGGGAAAATGTCACAGGATTCGGGGGTAGAGGGTTTCCTGAGAGCAGTAACTGCTGATGTCCCTGTCACATCTTTCCAGAAAGCGTGATGTTCAAACACTCCAGTCCTGAGACAGTCTGTTTTGAAATGTATCCTGAGGGAATGAACAGTTTCTTCCCAGTTGAGGTTTGAGCCACTTGCCGACTGGGCTGGGCGGTGTGGAAACATTGCTGCGCATGGAATCCTGCTGTGCATCAATGACCTGCAGCATATACAGAACTGCAAATTGTAACCACACAACTTAAAAGGGAAATTTGGGAGGGTGGAGGGGCTAAAAATCAAACCCCTGGCCTTGGTAAAGACTTATGCTCAATCCCTGTGTCCTGTTTGTGTTTTTAGACAGGGTGGTGCGATTTGGAGGATTTATTATTTTTTGAGGGGAGTGGGTAGGGCAGGGGGTTCAATATCTCGGCCTCTGTCATCACAACGTTCCCTCTCTCTCTCCAACCATTTGCTTCAATGTTGCATCTTGTAGTTCATGTAAAATAAAACCCCCTTGTGTTTTGTTTTATTGTTGTGGGGTGTGTGAGGGGTGTGCGGGCGGGACAGAGAGTGGGGAACAGTGGGGTGTGTGAGGGGTGTGCGGGCGGGACAGAGGGTGGGGAACAGTGGTTCTCTTTTCCCTCTTGCCCTTTCCCTCCGTGTGTGGGATGTTTTGGGGCTGGAAAGGACAGTTCTGTTTCACTGGGGTGGGGAGAATTCTGTTCTTTGTCCCCAAGGTTTATTGCATCCTCTGGGACTAGGCCTCAATTCAAGTCCTAATCTCAGGGCCCTCAGGATGCCTTTTCCATTCGCTTCATTCCATACAGTTACTGTGTTTAATTTTATGAGTTGAATCGTTTAATAAAACTGCAGCAGCCGCGTCAATTCATTCCACTCAGGATGCAATTGTCGGTTTTCAAACTCTCTCACCCAACGTTCTCATTAGATTGTGTTATCAGTGAGGGAGAGAGAGAAAAAGAGGAAGGTGTAAGAGAGAGTGAGAGAGAGAGAGAGAAGGCCGAGAGGAAGGGAGCGGTGAGAAGATAAAGTGTCGGGGGGAGGGGGTTGGGGGGTGAGGGAGGGTGGGTGGGGGGAGAGAGGACGTGTTTAGGGGGTCCTCCACTGTATCATTCCAGGCGAGCCCCCCAGTCATTGAAACATATAAACTAGAAGCGTGAGTAGGAGCTTGCGCCACCATTCAATTTTATTGTGGCTGATCATCAAATTTAATATCTTGATTCACCCTGACCCCATATCCTTTTATCCCTTTAGCCCCGAGAGCGAGATCTAATTTATTTTTGAAGTCACAGAACGCCTGTGAATTCCACACATTCACTACCCTCTGACTGAAGAAATTTCTCCCCACCTCAGTTCTAAAAAGGTTTTCCCTTATCATCAAACGAAGACAGCGAGTTGTGGACTCCCCCACCATTGCTAACTTTCTTTCTGAATCGACCCGTTCGAATCCTGTTTGAATTTTACAAGTTTCTCCGAGATCCCCTCTCACTATTCTGAATGCATTTGCCTTAACAACATTCGGTGGTAGTGAATTCCACATATTCACCACCCTCTGACTGAATAAATTTCTCCCCACCTCAGCTCCAAAAGGTTTGTCCCTAATCCTAAAACTATGACCCCGAGTTCTCGACTCCCCACCATTGGGAACATTCTTTCTGAATCGACCCTGCCTCATTCTGTTAGAATTTAATAGGTTTCCATGAGGTCCCCTCTCACTCTACAGATTTCTATTGAATATAATCCTAACCAATCTAATCTCTCCTCATATGACAGACCTGCCATCCCAAGAATCAGCCTGGTAAACCGTCGCTGTACTTCCTCTATAGCAAGGACATCCTTCCTCAGATAAGGACACCAAAACTGTACAAAACTCTCCAGGTGTGGCCTCTCCAATCCTTTATAAATTGCAGCAACTCATCCCTATCCCTGAATAGGAATCATCTCGCTATGAAAGCTTACAGACCATTTAGCTCCATTCCTGCCTGCTGTACCTGCCTGGTTCCGTGCAGTGAATGATGCACGAGGAGACCAAGGTTTTGATGAGAATCCACCTCCCTCAATTTACACCCATTCAATAATAACTTGTCTTCCTAATATTCCTACCAGGGTCGATATCCTCACAGTGATCCACATTAAACTGCATCTGCCATGTGTATGACCACACCCTCAGCCTGTCCAAATCACGCTGAATATTCTCTGCACCTTCCTCACAGTTCACCCTCCCACCCAGCTTTGTAACATCTGCAAATTTGGAGATGATGCATTCAGTAACCCTGCTGGAAGACTAAATAAACCACATCCACTGGTTCCCCTCGGTCAACTCTACCGGTTCCACCCTCAAACAATTCCAAGATATTCCAATCATGATTTCCCTTTAGTAAATCCATGCTGCCTTTGTCTGATTATGGCGCTGCCTTCCAAATGCCGAGTTATCAAATCCTTGAAATTTGACTCTTGCAACTTCCCCAGCACCGACGTTAGGCTCACTGGTCTATAGTTCACTGTTTTCTCTCTCCAGTCCTGTCTGAATACCGGGCTTGCATTAGCTACCCTCCAATCTGTAGGAACCAGCCCAGAGTCCAATAAAATAGGAAAATAACCACCATTGGACCTCATATTCCCAGGAAGACTTCCTTAAGTACTCTGGGATGAAGATTATCAGGACCTGGAGATTTATCCACCTTCAATCCCATCATTTTCCCCAAAACCATTTCTCTACAAATTCAAATTTCCTTCAGCTTCTCTCTAAAACTTGTTCCTCTCAGAACTTTTGGCATGTTATTCATGTCTTCCTTTCTGAAGATCGAAGCAATCTTCAATTTAATTCCTCAGCTATTACTTTGTCCCCGTTAGAGTATCTCCCATTTCTGACTGCAAAGGTCCTAGTTTGTCAATCTGTTTCTCTTTACATACCGATAGATATTTTTTGAAGTCAGTTGTCATGTTCCACGTTAGATTACTTTCATACACTATTTTTCTTTCCTTAATCAATCCCTTGTTCCTCCCAAAAGAATGGATTTGTAAACAGTGATTGTGTTACTGAGGGTGAATCTGTGATGACGTGTTTTAGCTTTTCACCAATTCACACCTACAATTGTGTTTTAAATCTGGCTGCTCCCACATTGCAGTGTGATTGTGGGATCTTGCTGTGCAGGATGACCAGCAGCATTTCCGAAATGACACAGGAACATTTTATTTTCCTCAGAAACCCTCTAACCCTCCTGCTGCTGACCTTAGTCTACACACCTTGGACATTGACCCCTCTGCTCAGGGGAAGAAGTTTCTTCTCAACTATCCTATCTTTGTCCCTCATAATTTTGAACACCTCAATGATGTCCGCGCTCCGCCTTCACTGTTCTGTGGAAAGTAACCCCAGCCTAACCAGCCTGTCTTCACTGCAGAAACACTGCTGCCCAGGCAACATCCTGGTGAATCTCCTTTGCGTTCCTTCCAGAGCAATCACATCCTCCGTCTAGTGAGGCCCCCAGAACTCCTCACAGTCCTCGAGCTGAAGACAAATGAGTGTTTCATACATCTCCATCATCACCTCCCTGCTCCTATCTTCGATACATCAGCTAATAAAGACAATTGTCATGTCTGCCTTCTTAAGCAGCTGATCATCAGAAGTTACCCACTGGAATGGAAAACAATAGAAGATTTATGTTCTTTCTTGAGTTTAACCAGAAATTAAATTTTAAAAAATCCAAAGAGCAGTTGTCCAGTCACAACCTCAACATAAAAAAATAAATGAACTAAATTCAGATCATTCTTGACAGATTTCATTGAATAATTTTCACAATTATCAGGAATGATCTGGTCGATGTCCGACACATGGTGTTTCTAGATACCTTCAGTAAGTTAACAGACTTCAGTAATCTCAGAGCAAGTGGAGTTAGAGGACCAGCAGCAGAATGACTAAATGCTGGTTACAAAGACACAACACAGGCAGTGGGAGTTAAAGGGATTTACTCTGATTGCTGGAAGGTGGGAAGTGGTTTTCCACGAGGATCAGCGCTGGGATCACTTTCCTTCACCATTTACATCAACAATATGGAATAGGGAAGCAAAATTATAGTTTCAAAATTTACCAACCAATCCAAACTGAGAATGAGAATGAGCAGAGTGGAAGAATACAACTCAACACAATAACACATAAATAATAAATTATAAACTTGCAAATTGGGTATTGGAATTGGAAATTAATTTCACCACAGCTCAGTGTCAGGTTCTTCATTCTGATCAGAACAATATGTTTCCCAATCACTCTGTAGAAATCAAGTATCTGAATGTTTTCGAGGAGTTCAGGGCTTCAGGTGATCAGATTCACAAATCGCTTTCAGAATCAACACAGTTGAGACAGAACCACAACAACCCAGAAAAAAAAACCATTGGAGTTCATTTATAGATCAATGGAAATGTGAACAATGCACAAAATGTTTGACAATCACTGAACACTGCACGGTTTGTAATTGGTTTGTTTAACTATCAGGAAGTCGCTGAAACCTCTTTCTTTTCAATACAAAGCCGAGGTATGGAGAAATTTCACATCATCCACTGACCACCAAACAAAGCCAAACTCTTCCTGTTTTCAACATATTCCAAAGATAAAAGACTGAGGCAGCTCCACAGAATGGACATCTCACTCACCAAATTAAAATAGGATATATTTAACATTGAAACAACTTACTTCATTGCAATTCTTTTCCAAAACACAATACAATTCTACTTGGACAGATGGTGCCCTATATTAATGGAGACTTCGATCAGATATTCCACTCAGGTGAAAGAACCACAATCAGTACAATTTTACATTGACAAATATACCCTGCAATACTTGTTCACTGGTGTCAGGTATTCAACTTTGGTTAGTGACCCACACTCAAATTTCCATTATATTCTTACTCCCACTGAACATTATTTCAGAGAGATCACCTTCACTGAGGTCCAATCTTACAATAGATAAGATTGAGTAGTTCACTCCTCAATACATTAACTTCATTGAGTAGTGAGCCCGTGAATAACATACAGAGGCTCATTGTCAGTTGATGAAAAGGATTAAAAACACAGAGAGACTTCAAGCCATTTGATTTCAGTAAATTACATCGTTGACCTGGTGTCTTTATAACAGTGACCACGAGATCAGCATGGAGCATTTTCAGTCAGAGTTTAGAATCAGAGAGCCGTTCACACACAGATTTACACAACCTCACTGGTTAGAGTCACTCACCGGGAACACCAATAATGGCGATGATTGGGTAGATTATTTTCTCAGCTATCTGAACTGGATACAGCATCTTCAGTGTGAAGTGATGTGTCCCTTCGAGCTGCTGGCAGTCTCTCTGACTTTAACATCTGACGTTATATATTCCCAAAGCCTTTAATTTATACACTGTAAAGTCACCTTAGGGACATTGTGGCAGAAACCTGGTTTGAAGTTTTTTAAAAATATATGAACAAACAGATTACGACATTGAGTTCAGTGATGGAAAATATTTATTTTTAGTATTGACTTCTTTCCAAACACTGGATTCTGTTGATCACATTTATCAACTAATAACAAGTGGAAAGATGCTGTCCACTCAAACACCATCAGTCCCACCTCTAGATCTCAGATAGTTTCAGTGATATCTGTTACTGGACTGTGACATTTCAGTAATTGAGTCCCAATTGTTACCGTGTCTCTCTGTGTGATCTTGAACTGTGGACATTCTGTGATGTGATTTAAGTGGGTTAGAGTTTAGCATCAATTGCAAAATTCTGCTGATCAATAATTTGGAACTATCTAGTCTGCAAAGAAATTTGTTTTTATCCCGAAATCTACTGCAGCTTCTCAAACTGAGAAAATATTCAGAAACAATGGGACATCTCAGAAAATTCAGGCCCTGCAGCAGATACAATCACATCACCTCTTAGAGCAGTAAAATAACAGATTTAACTGTGACCAGCAATGCACAGGCTCCAAATGACACTGGACCCACATCTGATACAGTGTTCAGAAACGTGCCCAGATGTGGAAGGAGAGAGATGAGCACGAGAGAGAGGGACGGCTTGTGGGATGGGCTGAATCTAGAAAGGGTGCGAGGCTGGGAAAATGAATGGATAAGAGTGAGAGAGGAAGACTCTGAGCGAGTGAATGTGAAACAGAGGAAGACAGAAGGATAGATGGGGCGGGAGTGAGGGCGTGATGATGGGGGAAGCAGTTATTGTGAGAGGAATGGTGTTTATAACAGTAACTTAACTTAGAGAGAAGTCAGCTCCGCTGGCTATGAGGAGAGGTTGAATAAATCAGGATTGTTTTCACTGGAAAGATGAAGGCTGAGGGGAGACCTGATAGAGGTCTACAAAATTGTGGGAGGCACAGACAGGATGGATAGTCAGAGGGTTTTCTCCGAGGGTGGAAGGTTCAGTTACAAGGAGGCACAGGTTCAAGATGGCAGGATGAAATATTAAGGGAGATGTGCGGGGGATGTTTTCCACACAGAGAGTGTCGGTGCCTGGAATGCGCTGCCAGGGGAGGTGGTGGAATCAGGCACATTAGCAACTTTTAAGAGGCATCTGGATTGATGCATTAATAGGAGGTAAGAGGGATACTGACCGAGTAAGCGCAGCAGGTTTTATTTTAAAATAGGGCACCATGATCAGGACAGGTTTGGAGAGGGTCGAAGGGCCTCTTCCTGTGCTGTCCATTTCTTTGCCTTTGTTCTTTGAGCGTCTGCATCAGGAAAGACACAACTGGGGTAAGAGAGAGTGAGACAAATCAGACCACAAGACTGTGCTCCTGCGACAGGCTGACACACAAAGGCTAAAGCAGGATGATCCATTCAATAATGTCATGCAATGTTGGTCTGAGGAATCGAAAGATCTCCTACGTGACTGCTTAGAGTCAGGGGACTGGTCAGTATTTAAAAACTCCACGAACAACCTGAGCGAGTACGCCACTACAGTAACTGACATCATTAGGAAGTGTGTAGGAGACTCTGTGCCCAAGAAGATATTGCGTGTGTTTCCCAACCGGAAACCATGGATGATCAGGGATATCCACTGCTTTCTGAAGTCCAGGTCTGAGGCATTCAAGTTAGACGACCCTGACCTCTACAAGACAGCCAGAGATGATCTACACAGATCCATCAAAGATGCAAAAATACAGTTTCAGACCAACCTAGTGCCCCATGATAGCCAGACGGACCCCCACCGGCTATGCCAAGGTCTGCAAGACATAGAAGGCTACAAGATGAAGGTGTGTAAAATCGCTGGCTTCACCAAACCCATTTCTAATCAGTTCAATGCACACTGTGTCCGTGTTGAGCATGAGGTCAGCATGAGCATGCCCTCCACCCCAGAAGCCTCGGATGCAGCTGTATCTGAGGTCACAATTGCAGATGTCAGAACAGCCGACTCGAAAGTCAACCCATGGACAGCGACTGGCCCGGATGAGGTACAAGGATGAACACTCACACACTGCGCGGATCAGCTGGCGGGGGTATTTATAATCATCTTCAGCTTTCTTTACAACAATCGGAGTTCCCTATCTGCTTCAAGAAGACGACCATCATCCCAGTACCAAAGAAAAGCCAAGCAGCGTGCCTTAATGGTGACGTTCTGCTGGCTCTGACATCCATCCATCGAAGTAGAAAGAGTCGAGAGCTTCATGTTTTTAGGTGTCCAGATCACTATCAGACATGTCCTGGTTCCCCCGTGCCAACAATATAGTTAGGAAAGCCCACCAACGCCTCTACTTTCTCAGAAGACTAAGGACATTTGGAATGTCAGCTATGATTCTCACCAACGTTTACAGATGAACCATAGAAAGCATTCTTTCGGGCTGTATCACAGCTTGGTATGACTCCTGCTCTGCCCAAGACTGCAAGAAACTACAAAAGGTCATGAATGTAGCCCAATCCATCACTCAAACCAGCCACCCATCCACTGACTCTGTCTACACTTCCCGCTACCTCGGCAAAGCAGCCACCATAATTCAGGGCCCCACGCACCCCGGACATTCTCTCTTCCACCGTCTTCATCAGGAAAAATATACAAAATTCTGATCTCACGTACCAACCGACACAAGAACAGCTTCTTCCCTGCTGCCATCGGACTTTTGAATGGACTTAACTTGCATCAAGTTGATCTTTCTCGGCACCCTAGCTATGACTGTAACATTACATTCTGCACTCTTACGTTTCCTTAGAACATAGAACATAGAAAAGCGACAGCACAAACAGGCCCTTCGGCCCACAAGTTGCGCCGAACGATTTCCTTACCTTCTAGGCTCATCTATAACCCTCTATCTCACTAACCTCCATGAACCTATCCAAAAGCCTCTTAAAAGAATCAATCGAATCCGCTTCCACCACCACTACCGGCAGTCGATTCCACGCACCCACCACCCTCTGAGTGAAAGACTTACCCCTAACATCTCCTCTGTACCTACGCCCAGCACCCTAAACCTGTGGCCTCTCGTGACAACCATTTCAGCCCTGGGTAAAAGCCTCTGAGAATCCACTCTGTCAATACCTCTCAACATCTTATACACCTCTATCTGGTCACCTCTCATCCTTCGCCTCTCCAAGGAGAATAGACCTAGCTCTCTCAAACTATCCTCATAAGGCAGACCACTTAATCCCAGCAACATCCTTGTAAATCTCCTCTGCACCCGTTCTATGGCTTCCACATCCTTTCTGTAATGATGTGACCAGAACTGGGCACAGTACTCCAGGTGGGGTCTGACCAGGATCCTATACAGCTGCAGCATTATCTCTCGATTTCGGAACTCAATTCCTCTATTGATGAAGGCCAGTATTCCATACGCCTTCTTAACCACTGCCTCTACCTGCGAAGCTGCTTTGAGCGTCCTATGACCCCGGACCCCAAGATCCCTCTGTTCTTCCACACTGCCAAGCGTCTTACCCTCAATATTATATTCTTCCATCCTATTTGACCTGCCAAAATGAACCATCACACACTTATCTGGGTTGAAGTCCATCTGCCACTTCTCCACCCACTCTTGCATCTTATCTATGTCTCGTTGCAACTGCTGACATCCCTCTGCACTATCCACAACACCTCCAAATTTTGTGTCATCAGCAAACCTGCCAACCCATCCTTCCACTTCTTCATCCAGGTCATTTATAAAAATCACAAAGAGCAAGGGTCCCAGAGCAGATCCCTGGGGCACCCCACTGATGAGCGACCTCCACTCTGAAAAAGACCCAACCACAACCACTCTTTGCCTTCTGCGGGCAAGCCAGTTCTGAATCCACAAAGCAACGTCCCCTTCTATCCCATGCCCCTTCACTTTCTCCATAACCCTTGCATGGGGCACCTTATCAAACGCCTTACTGAAATCCACATAAACCACATCTACCCCTCTTCCCCATCTAAGAGTCTAGTCACATCTTCAAAAAACTCAATCAGACTCGTAAGGCATGATCTGCCTCGGACAAAGCCGTGTTGGCTACTTCTGATCATGCTATTCCTTTCCAAATGTTCATAAATCCTGCCTCTCAGGATCTTCTCCATCAACGTACCTACCACTGAGGTTGGACTCTCCGGTCTATAATTTCCTGGGCTATCTCTTTTCCCTTTCTTGAATAACGGAACCACATCCGCCATCCTCCAATCCTCCGGAACCTCTCCTGTCTCCAATGACGACGCAAAGAGAATTGCCAGAGGATCAGCAATCTCTTCCCTCGCCTCCCACAGTAACCTGGGGTACCTCCCATCCGGTCCCGGTGATTTATCTGACTTGGTGCTTTTCAACAGCTCCAACACATCCTCTTTCCTAATGCCCACATGCTCAATCTTCTCAGTCCACTGCAAGTCTGCACTGCAACTACCAAGATCCTTTTCCACTGTGAATACTGAAGCAAAGTATTGATTGAGTGCCTCTGCTATTTCAACCGGTTCAATACAGAGTCCGTATCCTTCCATTCCCATCCTATCCATGTACTTGTCTAGTTGCCCCTTAAATGCCGCTATTGTACCTGCTCCCACCCCCTCCCCGGGCAGCGCGTTCCAGACATTCACCACCCTCTGTGTAAAAAACCTGCATCGCACATCTCCTCTAAACTTTCCCCCACACACCTTAAACCTGTGTCATATGATGACAAGTACCCGACGGGATTTAAAATAAAGATAGTAGATGTGTGTCAGTCAGTGTTTGAGACAGTTTGTGTAACACTTTTGCTGTGTTGTCCTTAATCGATGTTGTAATGTGGAGGTTACAACGACTAAGCAGCGAGAGTGAGGTGAGTGGTGCATTGGTTTGTCTGTGGATATTAAGAATGAAGTCGGTGATGCACCTGGTGGGTAATGACAGTGGGACTGAGGTCAGGCATCTCCCTGGATAGATATTGATAATAAAATGAATTTAGTGATGTAATTGTGTGGGTAGTGATAAGAAGATTGGTGTTGAGGTTTGGGGGCTGGGAGTGAGGGGTTGTGTGGAATGAACGATTGCATACAGAATGCACCTCACTCTACATTGTGTTTATACATCTCTCTCAGGTCAGATACAGCACCAATTAGACACAGGATTCTACCCCTGCACTCATCCATCAAACATTCACATGGAAGGACAGTCGTGGGGGTGGGCGAAGGGGGGGGAGGGGGAGGACAAGGGTACGTCCCTGCAGGAGATCATTCAGCCCCTCGAGACTGGTCATCCAGTCCATATGATCATGGCTCATTTGATGTGTCTCTCATCTCGTAACCCTGAACATATTTACCCTTCAGCTTCCCATTTCCCCTTGAAATTCTGGATTGAATCTGCTTCCGGCTGATGATCAGACTCTACATTTCAGATACTAGCGATCCACTCCTTTACAAATGTGTCCATTGTCCGCATGTCCCTTCACACTGCATAATTTCCTCGAGCGGGAGGTGTGTAGGGGTTGGAGTGTGACAGGGGGGTGTCAAGGTGGAGTCGTTATGTGAAGGGAAAGAAGGATGTTGACATGAGAGGGAATGGTGGGTGTGGGGGGAGAGGGAAAGGGGGATGTGGGGGGGAGAGGGAAAGGGGGGGTGTGGGGGGAGAGCGAAAGGGGGGTGTGGTGGGGAGAGGGAAAGGGGGTGTGGGGATGAGAGGGAAAGGGGGGCGTGGGGGGGAGAGTGGATGGGGGGTGTGGGGGGGAGAGGGAAAGGGGGGTGTGGGGGGGCGAGAGGGAAAGGGGGGTGTGAGGGGAGAGGGAGAGGGGTGTGTGGAGGGAGAGGGAAAGGGGGGTTTGGGGGGAGAGGGAAAGGGGGTGTGGGGGGAGGGGGAAAGGGGGTTGTGGGGGGAGAGGGAAAGGAGGGTGTGGGGGGAGGGAAAGGGGGGTGTGGGGGAGAGGGAAAGGGCGGTGTGGGGCGGAGGGAAAGGGGGGGTGTGGGGGGGAAGGAAAGGGGGGTGTGGGGGGAGAGGGAAAGGGGGGTGTGGGGGGGAGGGAAAGTGGGGTGTGGGGGGAGAGGGAAAGGGGGGTGTGGGTGTGAGAGGGAAAGGGAGGTGTGGGGGGGAGAGGGAAAGTAGGGCGTGGGGGGAGAGGGACAAGGGGGTGTAGTGGGACAGGGAAAGGGAGGTGTGGGGGGGAGAGGGAAAGGAGGGTGTGGGGGGAGAGGGAAAGGGGGGTGTTGAGGGAGAGGGAATGGGGGGTGTGGGGGGGAGAGGGAAAGGGGGTCGTGGGGGTGAGAGGGAAAGGGGGGTGTGGGGGTGAGAGGGAAAGCGGGGTGTGGGGGGGAGAGGCAAAGGGGGGTGTGTGGGAGGAGAGGGAAAGGGGGGTGTGGGGGTGAGAGGGAAAGGTAGTGTGGGGGGAGAGGGAAAGGAGGTGTGGGGGGGAGAGGGAAAAGGGGTTGTGGGGGGGAGAGGGAAAGGGGCATGTTGAGGTGCGAGAGCATAGAGCAGAGAACATTACAGCGCAGTACAGGCCCTTCGGCCCTCGATGTTGTGCCGACCAGTGGAACCAATCTAAAGCCCCTCTAATCTACACTATTCCAATATCATCCATGTGTTTATCCAATAACCATTTGAATGCTCTTAATGTTGACGAGTCCACTACTGCTGCAGGCAGGGCATTCCACGTTCTTCCTACTCTCTGAGTGAAGAACCGACCTCTAACATCTGTCCTATATCTCTCACCCCTCAATTTAAAGCTATGTCCCCTCATGTTAGCCATCACCATCCAAGGAAAAAGGCTCTCACTATCCACCCTATCTAATCCTCTGATCATCTTGTAAGCCTCTAGTAAGTCACCTCTTAACCTTCTTCTCTCTAATGAAAACAACCTCAAGCCCCTCAGCCTTTCCTCATACGATTTTCCCACCATACCAGGCAACATCCTGGGAAATCTCCTCTGCACCCTTTCCAACACTTCCACATCTTTCCTATAATGCGGCGACCAGAACTATACGCAATACTCCAAATGGGGCCGCACCAGAGTTTTGTGCAGCTGCAACATGACCTCCTGGCTCCGAAACTCAATCCCTCTTCCAATAAAAGCGAATACACCGTACGCCTTCTTAACAACCCTATCAACCTGGGTGCCAACTTTCAGGGATCTATGCACATGGACACCCAGATCCCTCTGTTCATCCACACTACCAAGTATCTTACCATTAGCCCAGTACTCTGTATTCCTGTTACTCCTTCCAAAGTGAATCACCTCACACTTTTCCGCATTAAACTCCATTTCCCACCTCTCAGCCCAGCTCAGCAGCTTATCTATGTCCCTCTGTCACCAGCCGCTTCCCTCCACACTGTCTTCAACTCCACAGACTTTAGTGTCATCTGCAAATTTACTAAACCGTCCTTCTACGCCCTCATCCAGGTCATTACTAAAAATGACAAACAGCAGTGGCTCCAAAACAGATCCTTGCGGTACACCACTAGTAACTGAACTCCAGGATGAACATTTCCCATCAACCACCACCCTCTGTTGTCTTACAGCGAGCCAATTCCTGATCCAAACCACTAAATCCCCCGTCAATCCCATGCCTTCGTATTTTCTGCAATAGCTTACCATGGGGAACCTTATCAAACGCTTTGCTGAAATCCATATACACCACATCAACTGCTTTACCCTCATCCACCTCTTTGGTCATCTTCTGAAAGAACTCAATAAGGTTTGTGAGGCACGACCTACCCTTTGCAAAACCATGTTGACTATCCCCTAATCAAATTATTCCTTTCTCGATGATTATAAATCCTATCTCTTACCAACCTTTCCAAAACTTTGCCAACAACAGAAGTAAGGCTCACCGCTCTATAATTACCAGGGTTGTCCCTACTACCCATCTTGAACAAGGGAACAACATTTGCTATCCTCCAGTCTTCTGGCACTGTTCCTGTAGACAATGACGACACAAAGATCAAAGCCAAAGGCTCTGCAATCTCCTCTCTAGCCTCCCAGAGAATCATAGGATAAATCCCATCCGGCCCAGGGGACTTATCAATTTTTACCCTTTCCAGATTTGCTAACACCTCCTCCTTATGAACATCAATCCTATCCAGTCCAACAGCCTGCATCTCAGTACTCCCCTCGACAACACTGTCCCTCTCCTGTGTGAATACCGACGAAAAATATTCATTTAGTGTCTCTCCTATCTCTTCAGACTCCACGCACAACTTCCCACTCCTGTCCTTGACTGGCCCTAACCTTACCCTAGTCATTCTTTTACTCCTGATGTACCTATCGAAAGCTTGAGGGTTTTCCTTGATCCTACCTGCCAAAGACTCCTCATGTCCCCTCCTGGCTCTTCTTAATTCTTTCTTTCGGTCCTTCCTCGTTAACTTGTAATTCTCAAGTGCCCTAACTGAGCCTTCATGTTTCAACTTAACATAAGTCTCGTTCTTCCTCTTCACAAGAGATTCAACCTCCTCAGTAAACCACGATACCCTCACACGACTGTTTCCTCCCTGCCTGACAGGTACATATTTATCAAGGACGCGTAGTAGCTGTTCCTTGAACAAGCTCCACATTCCAATTGTGCCCATCCCCTGCAGTTTCCTTCCCCAACCTATACCAGCTAAATCTCGCCTAATCGCATCATAATTTCCTTTCCCCCAGCTATAACTCTTGCCCTTTGCTATAAACCTATTCCTTTCCATTGCTCAGGTAAACGTAATCGAATTGTGGTCACTGTCACCAAAGTGCTCACCTACCTCCAAATCTAACACCCGGTCTGGTTCATTACCCAGTACCAAATCCAATGTGGCCTCGCCTCTTGTTGGTCTATCTACATACTGCGTCAGGAAACCTTCCTGCACGCATTGGACAAAAACTGACCCCTCTAAAGCACTCGAACTTTAGCTTTTCCTCTCAATATTTGTAAAGTTAAAGTCCCCCATAGCAACTACCCTGTTACTTTCACTCCTATCCAGAATCATCTCAGCAATCCTTTCCTTTATATCTCTGGAACTTTTCGGAGGCCTATAGAAAACTCCCAACAGGGTGACCTCTCCTTTCCTGTTTCTAACCTCAGCCAAAATTACCTCAGTAGACGAGTCCTCATCAAACGTCCTTTCTGCCACCGTAATACTGTCCTTGACTAACAATGCCACACCTCTCCCTCTTTTACCACCTTTCCTGCACTTACTGAAACATCGAAACCCCGGAACCTGCAACAACCATTCCTGTCCCTGCTCTATCCATGTCTCCGAGATGGCCACAACATCGAAATCCCAGGTACCAACCCATGCTGCAAGCTCACCCACCTTATTCTGGATGCTCCTGGTGCTCAAACCACCTTCCTGCCTGCCAGTGCACTCCTGCGACCCTGAAACCTCATCCATGACCTCACTACTCTCAACCTCCTGTACACCAGAGCTACAGTTCAGATACCCACCCCCTGCTGAATTAGTTTAAACCCTCCCGAAGAGCATTAGCAAATTTCCCCCCCGAAAGTATTGGTACCCCTCTGGTTCAGATGCAGACCATCCTGTTTGTAGAGGTCCCACCTACCCCAGAAAGAGCCCCAATGATCCTGGTATCTGAAACCCTCCCTCCTGCACCATCCCTGTAACCACGTGTTCAACTGCTCTCTCTCCCTATTCCTCTCCTCACTATCACGTGGCACGGGTAACAAACCAGAGATAACACGTCTGTTTCTTCTCGCCCGAAGAACAAAGAACAAAGAACAAAGAACAGTCCAGCACAGGAACAGGCCCTTCGGCCCCCCGAGTCTGTGCCGACACAGATGCCTCTCTAATTGAATATTTTCTTGCCTCTACATGGTCTATATCCCTCAATTCCCTGCCTATTCATGTATCTATTCCAATGCCTCTTAAACGTTGTTATGGAATCTGCTTTCACCACCTCCTCCGGCAGTTTGTTCCCGGCATTCACCACCCTCTATATGAAAAGCTTGCCCCTTATATCTCTTTTAAACTTCCTCCCCTCACTCTCAACCTCTGTCCCTGAATAATTGACCCTTCGACCCTGGGAAAAAGACTGAGTATCCACGCCTGTCATAATCTTGTAAATCTCTATCAGGTCCCCCCTCATCCTCCAATGCTCCAATGAAAACAATTGAAGTTTATTCAACCTTTCTTGATTTCTATGATTTCTATGAACGTTTCTTCATAGTCCATATCCTCCAAAGCAGGCAACATCCTGGTAAATCTCTTCTGCACCCTTTCCAATGCATCAACATCCTTCCGGTAGTGTGGCGACTAGAATTGTCCACAATACTCCAAATATGGCCTGGCCAAGGTCTTATACAGCTGCAACATGACTTTCTAATTCCTATACTCAACACCCTAACCGATGAAGGCCAGCATGTCATGCACCTTCTTGACCACCTTGTCCACCTGAGTTGCCACTTCATGGAACTGTGGATCTTCACGCCTCGATCCCCCCGTATACTAATATTTCTAAGGGGTGTACCATTTACTGTATACTTTGCTTCTGCAGTAGACCTTCCAAATCGCATCACCTCACATTTGTCCAGGTTAAAATCCAACTGCCACCTTTCGACCCAGGTCTCCAGCCGATTTATATCCTGCTGTATTCTCTGACAATCTTCCTCACTACCCGCTTCTCCCCTTATTTTTGTATCATCTGCAAATTTACTAATTAGATCACCTACATTTTCCTCCAAATCATTTATATATATTACAAACAACAGAGGCCCCAGCACTGATCCTTGTGGAACACCGCTTATCACAGATCTCCAGGTAGAAAAGTATCTTTCCACTGCCACTCTCTGCTTTCTTTGCCCAAGACAGTTTTGTATCCATCTTACCAGCTCACCTTGGATACCTATGACTTCACCTTCTGTATCAGCCTGCCAAGAGGAACCTTATTGAAGGCTTTACTAAAATCCATGTATACAACATCCACTGCCCTACTGTGGTCAATTTTACTTGTCACTTCCTCAAATAACTCAATCAAGTTTGTGAGACATGACCTCCCCTTCACAAAATCATGCTGCCTATCACTAATAAGCTTATTATCTTCCAGATGTGAGTACATCCAGTCCCTAAGAATTTTCTCAATAATTTCCCCATCACTGATGTAAGGCTCACAGGCCTGTAATTTCCTGGATTGTCTCTTCTGCCCTTCTAGAACAATGTTAGTTACTCTCCAATCCTCTGGTACCTCACCCGTGGTAAAAGAGGATATAAAGATTTTGGCCTAGGCCTCAGCAATTCTTTCCTTCGTCTCTCTCTGTGCTCTGGGATAGACCCTATCTTGCCCTGGGGACTTGTCCACTTATTGTTTTTCAAAACCTCCAATATCTCCTCCCTTTTTATCTCAACATGTCCTAGAATGTCAACATCCTCCTGAAGAGGATGGAGGGATGATTCTGAAATTGAAAAAGTCAAATCTAATCAGATTAGGATCCTCACAATAATTCCACAGCCAAAACAACTCAGCAAGAATTTGGTTAACTCTTTGCATTGGATACCAAATTTGACAGTTTTTAAACTGTTTTGCTTGTGGTTAAAGGTATTTTTGTGAAATTAATTCATTCAATAAAAGGTGTCACATTGATTTAGTCACATTTCAAAATGGGAACCTCCTGCACCAACATCGGACATTCAATTTTATACTTTGCAGATAGGTTGACCCCTAATTTTGTCAGGACTTTGAGGCAGTATATTAAACATGCTGTGATCGACAGCATGTTCAATATGCTGCCTGCAGGCAGCTCTCTATGTTATCTTTCTGCTAGTAAGCATTTTTAATTACTAAGCTTCCATCCTAACTCCCTGAATTTCTGCCTTACATCCCCATCCCTTTTCCTACCTCTGTATTGAGTGCCGATGTGAACCCCAACTTGGGGCTGGACCCCCTCCCTCTTAAGGATTTCGAAAACACGATCCGAGACATCGCGGACTCTGGCTCCTGGGAGGCAACACACCGACCGCGAGTCTCTCTCATTCCCGCAGAATCTCCTATCCGTCCCTTTAACAATGGAGTCCCCAATGACCAATGTCCCCAGGCAGCTAAAAACGTAGGGAGCTCTGGAGGAATACAAAGAAAGTAGGAAAGAACTCAAATGAGGAATTAGAAGGGCAAAAAGGGGTCAAGAAATGTCCTTGACAGACAGGATTAAGGAGAATCCCAAGGCATTTTATTCATACGTCAGGAACAAAAGGGTTGTCAGGGAAAAAATCGGACCTCTCAGGGACAAAAGTGGGGAATTATGCTGAGAGCCCAAAGAAGTAGGGGAGATCCTAAATGAATACTTTGCGTTGGTATTCACAAAGGAGAGGGATGTGTTGACTGGGAGTGTCTCGGAGGGGAGTGTTGACCCGTTAGCGAAAATCTCCATTACAAGGGAGGAAATGTTAGGTTTTTCAGGGAATATAAAGACTGACAAAGCCCCAGGACCTGATGGAATCTATCCAAGGCTGCTCAGGGAGACGAGAGATGAAATTGCTGGGCCTCTGACGCAAATTTTTGTCTCATCAATGGACACAAGTGAGGTCATGATGTGGAGATGCCGGCGTTGGACTGGGGTAAACACAGTAAGAAGTTTAACAACACCAGGTTAAAGTCCAACAGGTTTATTTGGTAGCAAAAGCCACACGTGTGGCTTTTGCTACCAAATAAACCTGTTGGACTTTAACCTGGTGTTGTTAAACTTTTCACAAGTGAGGTCCCACAGGATTGGAGGATAGCTAATGTGGTCCCGTTATTTAAGAAGGGTCGGAAGGATAACCCGGGAAATTATAGGCCGGTGAGCTTGACGTCCGTGGTTGGGAAGTTGTTGGAGAGGATTCTTGGAGATAGGATGTATGCGCATTTAGAAAGGAATAAACGCATTAACGATAGTCAGCATGGTTTTGTGAGAGGGAGGTCATGCCTCACTAATCTGGTGGAGTTTTTTGAAGAAGTGACTACAATGGTTGACGAGGGAAGGGTCGTGGATGTCATCTGTATGGACTTTAGTAAAGCGTTTGACAAAGTCCCTCATGGCAGGTTGGTGCAAAAGGTTGGATCTCATGGGATAAAGGGGGAGGTGGCTAGATGGGTGGAGAACTGGCTTGTTCACAGAAGACAGAGGGTGGTAGTGGAAGGGTCTTTTTCCAGCTGGATGCATGTGACTAGTAGTGTTCCGCAGGGCTCTGTATTGGGACCTCTGCTGTTTGTGATTTATATAAACGATCTGGAAGAAGGTGTAACTGGGGTGATCAGTAAGTTTGCGAACGACACGAAAATGGCTGGACTTGTAGATAGTGAGGAACATTGTCAGAGGCTACAGAAGGATATAGATAGGCTGGAAATTTGGGCAAAGAAATGGCAGATGGTGTTCAATCCAGATCAATGCGAAGTGATGCATTTTGGTAGAACTAATGTAGGGGGGAGCTATACGATAAATTGCAGAACCATAAAGGGTGTAGATACGCAGAGGGACCTGGGTGTGCAAGTCCACAGATCCTTGAAGGTGACGTCACAGGTGGAGAAGGAAGTGAATAAGGCACATGGCATGCTTGCCTTTGTAGGACGGGGCATAGAGTATAAAAGTTGGGGTCTGATGTTGCAGATGTATCGAACGTTGGTTCGGCCGCATTTGGAATACTGCGCCCAGTTCTGGTCGCCACACTACCAGAAGGACGTGGAGGCTTTGGAGAGAGTACAGAGGAGGTTTACCAGGATGTTGCCTGGTATGGAAGGGCTAGTTATGAGGACAGATTGGGTAAACTGGGGTTGTTCTCCCTGGAAAGATGGAGGATGAGGGGTGACCTAATAGAGGGTGTATAAAATTATGAAAGGCATCGATAGGGTGAAACGGTGGGAAGCTTTTTCCCAGGTCGGCGGTGATGTTCACGAGGGGTCATAGGTTCAAGGTGAGGGGGGCGGCGGGGCGGGGGGCGGGGGGTGGTGGCGGCGGGGGAAGGCGGGGAGGTTCAACACGGATATCAGAAGGACGTATTTTACACAGAGGGCGGTGGGGGCCTGGAATGCGCTGCCAGGCAAGGTGGTGGAGGCGGACACACTGGGAACGTTTAAGATTTATCTGGATAGCCACATGAACGGAGTGGGAATGGAGGGATACAAAAGAATGGTCTAGTTTGGACCAGGGAGCGGCGCGGGCTTGGAGGGCCGAAGGGCCTGTTCCTGTGCTGTTTTGTTCTTTGTTCTTTGACTAAGCCTCTACTCCTCTCCCCCCTTCCCTTCTTAGCACCAAGGACAGACTCTGAGTCAGCGACTGTACCCCATGGCTTACCCATGCTAAGTCCCCCCCCCCTCCGCCCCCCCCCAACAGCATCCAAAAGTGTACTATCCCCAATTTCGACTGCATTTCTTTTTTCTCCCCCCACTTGAACGGCTCCCTGTACCCTGGTGCTGTGGTCAGTTTGCTCATCCTCCCTTTCCCTACCCTTCTGAGCTGCCGGGCCGGACTCTGCGCCGGAGGTACGGCCACTGTTGTTTCCCCCAGGTAGGCTGCTCCCCCCAACAGCACTCAAACAGGAGTACCTATTCTGAAGGGGCACAGCCACTGGGTACTCTCTAGTTCCTGACCTTTCCCCTTCCAACCTGTGACCCACGTGTCTTTCTCCTGTGGCCCCGGTGTCACCACCTGCCTGGAACTCCTATCTATCAGCTCCTCATTTTCCCTGACCAGACGAAGATCATCGAGCTGCAGCTCCCGTACCGTAACGCGGTCCCTTAGGAGCTGCAGTTTGATGCAACCGGCGCAGAAATGGGCGTCCGGGAGGCGAGCTGACTCCAGGAGCTCCCACATCCGACACCGACAACAACAAACTGGACTTGCACTCATAATCGCTCTTTCTTCAAGTACACTGGTAAAACTACCAGATGAACCGAACATGCTTCGCCCGTTTCCGACTAATCCCGTTGAGCCAAAGCCCTTGAGCCCTCACTCTCCTCCCTGCTCACTCCGCTGCCCGCTAACCACGCTGCCCGCTGGGAAGTGCGGCCTGCTCTTAACCCTCCCACGCTGAAAACAAAACCCCACACACTTCCCACAAGAACCCGCGGATACTTCCCGTGTGAAGTTTAAAGGTTTTTAATAAAATAAAGCCCTCAAATAAAGTAATGTAAAAAAGTCGATCTCTCCCCCCAGACTCCTGCAACAAGTCACTCCTCTTTACCTCGCTGTGGATGAACAATGAGCATGT